>NW_007249773.1:734114-792244 GCF_000164805.1 Carlito syrichta
TTTGGGCCTCCCTTTGGTCCCCACTTTGCCTGGTTTGAGATCAGGTACCTTTATTGATGTCGTGCCCCCCCCCCAGTCCCCACCCCCACAGTATCCCGCTACTGCCAATCCCTTTTGTATAGCATTATGGTAAATGTTTAGGGTTCGTTTATGAGTGAGAACATGTTGTACTCTGTTCTTTGTTTCTGTGATAGATCACTGAGAATGATAGATTCCAAATCCATCCAAGTTGCTATGAAGTCCATATGTTTGTCCTTCTTTATGGCTGCATAATATACCATTGTGTATATTACCACATTTTTTTAATCCAGTCCAGTTTCAATGGGAAGCACAGTTGGTTCCATGTTTTTGCTATTGTGAATGTGTTGCAATAAAAATGCATGTGCAGGTATGTTGTGTAGAATGATTTGAGTTCCTCTGTGTATATTCCTAGTAGGGGAATTGCTGGGTCATATGGAAGGTCAATGTCTAGTTCTTTTAGAAATCACCACGTTGTTTTCCAAAGAGTTGGCACTAGTTTGCATTCCTACTAGTTTGCATTCCTTTTTCTCCGCATCCTCACCAGCTTCCATTGTTCATTTTATTAATGATGGCCATTCTTACTGGGGTTAGGTGGTATCTCAATGTGGTTTTGATTTGCAATTCTCTGATGACGAGTGAGGCTAAGCACTTTTTTCTTTTATTATTTTTTTATTTTTATTTTAAAGATGTGAGGTACAATTCACGTTTAGGTATACAAATGTTCATCATGCAGGTACCCTTGTTGATGAGGTATGCTCCTCCCTTGCCAGTTTCCCTCAACTGCTAATCCCACCCACACTACCCTGGCAGTTTCCCACTACTGCCAATTCCTTTCTAATAGTAATATGATAATTGTTCAAGGTCCGCTGATGAGTGACCCTGGTACTCTGTCCTTGGTTTCTATGATAGATCACTGAGTATGATCGACTCTAAATCCATTCAAGTTGCTGTGAAGTCCATATATTTGACCTTCTTTATGACTGCATAATATTTCATTGTGTACATGGACCACTTTTTTTTTTTTTTTTTATGAGTTGGAGTCTCACTGTGTCGCCCAGACAGGAGTGCAGTAGCCGCTTCTAGCCACTGCAGCCTCGACCTGCTGGGCTCCAGCGATTCTTCCACCTCAGCCTTCCAAGTAGCTGGAACTACAGGCGCGCGCTACCATGCCTGGCTAATTTTTGATTTATTGTAGAGATGACGTCTCGGCCAGTTGCCCAGCCGGGTCTCGAACTCGCGGTTTCAGGCAGTCCAACTCACTTCGGCCTCCCAAAGCGCGGAACTACAGGCTGAGCCACCGAGCCCAGCTGGACCACATTTTTTTAATCCAGTCCAGCTTCGATGGGCAGCATGGTTGTCTCCATGTTTTTGCTATTGTGAATAGAGCTGCAACAAACATGTGTGTGAGGGATTCTTTTTTTTTTTTTTTTTTTTTGTAGAATGATTTGAGTTCCTCCAGGTATATTCCCAGTAGGGGGATTGCTGGGTCATATGGAAGGTCAATTTCTAGTTCTTTCAGAAATCGCCACGCTGTCTTCCAAAGAGGTTGCACTAGTTTGCATTCCCATCAGCAGTGTAGAAGCCTTCCTTTTTCTCTGCATCCTCACTAGCCTCTGTTGTTGTTTGTTTTATTAATGATGGCCATTCTTACTGGGGTTAGGTGATATCTCAATGTGGTTTTGATTTGCATTTCTCTGAAGATCAGTGAGGCTGAGCACACTTTCATGTGTCTGTTGGCTGCCCATATATCTTCTTTTGAGAAGTGTCTATTCATGTCTTTTGCCCATTTTACTGGACCTGCTTGCCAAAACATAATTATCAATAGCCTACTGTTGACCAGAGCCCTTACTGAGAGCATAAACAGTCATTAACACATATTTGGTATGTTATATGTATTATATGCTGCATTCTTAAAGTAAGATAGAGAAAATTAAATGTTATTAAGGAAATCATATGAAAGAGAAAATATACTTACTACTCATTAAGTGGAAGTAGATCATCACATAGATATGTCTGATAGTTTAGATTAAATGACCAAATTCTCAGACAAAAAAACACAACCTACAAAAACTAATTAATGGAAAAAATAATCTGCATAGGCCTATGACAAGTAAAGAGATTGAATTATTAGTCAAAAACAACTTACAAATTAAAGTCTAAGCTCATATCACTTCACTGGTATATTCTGTGAAATATTTATAATTCATACCAATTCTTTACAAACTCTTCCAAATTGGGAGCATGTCTCAACTGATTCTATAAAATGAGTTTTACCTTCATACCAAAATAAGACACAAACATCACAAGAAAGTAAAACTACAAACCAATATTTCTTATGAATATGGATGCAGAAATTTGAAAAAAAGTACTAGCAAAACAAATCCAGCAGCATATAAAAAGAAGAACATGATCAAGTGGGATTTATCCCATGAAGAAGACCAAGTGGGATTTATCCTATGCGAGCCTGGCTTAACATATAAAAATCAATTAATGTAATATACCATATTAATAAAATAATAAACAAAAATGACATGCTCAAAAGACACATAAAATGCACTGATTGACCAACAAACTTCCCTGATCAGATAACATTCAGAAAACTAGAAATAGAAGAGAACTTTTGCAACATGACAGAGGGAAATCTTCAGCTACCATCACACTTGATAGTGAAAGACTAGATGATTTTGCTCTAAGATTAGTAACAAGACAAACATATCCACTCTTGCAACTTCTGTTCAATATTGCTAGAGGTTGTAGTGAGAAAAATTAGTCAAGAATAATAAATACAATTTATCCAGATTATAAAGGAAGAAGGAAAGCTATCTCTATTCACAGATGATAGGTGATCCTCCTGCTTCAGTCTCCTGAGAATTAAAATTTTAAGACCATAAAACTTTAAAGTCTGATCAGGGGTTTACACCTGTTCATATTGGTAGTGCCTTAGGCCATTTATCCAAAGTAAATTCAGGGTCTCATGCTACTTATGCTGTATTTTGGCATATTTTTCCTTTTTTATTTTGTACATTTCCTGGAAAGCGACTGATAATCCTGGAAGTGACACATAAGGCGAAGCAGAAGTTTGGTGGAAAGTGTGAGAGACTGTTTTGTGCTTTCATGGATGTCATACTTGATAAATACGTGTATAAGTTACTAATATATGAATTAATGTTAAATATATCTTCCATTTGCATTCTCTTTGGATAAAGTTATTTCTTGATGTGAAAAAAAAAGAATCTTACAGAAAATCCTAGGGAACCCACTAAAAAACTATTAGAACTGATACATGAATTCAGCAAGGTTGCAAAAAACAAAATCAAGATACAGAAATCAGTTGTATTTCTGTACACTTGCAACTCAAAAACGAAATTCATAAAACAATTCCATTTATACTAACATCAATAAGAAAAAAACACTTACGAAGAAATTTAGCAAAGTACAAAACTTAAACTCTGAAAACTACAGAGTTGTTTAAAAATTAAATAAATAGAAAAACATTCATGTTCAATTACTGAGAGATTTACTATGCTCAAGATGATAATATTTCCCAAATAGATCTACAGATTTAACACAACTTCACCAGAATCCCCGCTAGCATCTTTGTAAAAATTGGCAAGCCACCAGGTACAGTGAGTGGCTCACGCCTGTAATCCCAGCACTTTGGGAGGCAGAGGCAAGAGGATTTCCTAAGCCCAAGAATTCCAGTCCAGCCTGGGCAACAAGGCAAGATCTTGTCTCTACAATAAATCAAAAAAATTAGCCAGGTATGGTGGTGCATGCCTGTAGTCCTAGCTACTTGGAAGGTTGAGGTGGAAGGATTGCCTGAGCCCAGCAGGTCGAAGCTGCAGTAGCTGTGAGCACTGCACTCCAGTCTGGGTGACATAGTGAGACTCGGACTTAAAAAAAAAATGGACAAGCCAATGATAAAACTCATATGGGATTGTAAGGGACCCAGGATAGCCAATATAATCTTGTAAAGAAGAACAAAGTAGGGGAACTCATACTTCTTGATTTCAAAGTTACAGTAATTAAGACCGCGTTGCCTAAAAATAGACACATATTAATGTAAATTGAGAGTCCAGAAATAAAATCATGTGTCTTTGGTTAACTGGTTTTTTTTTTACAAGAGTGTCAAGGCAATTCAATAGTGAAAGCATAGTCTTTTCAACAAATGATGCTGGAACAATTGCATAGTCACATGCAAAAATAAAATAAAAACTTCCTTTACCTTAAGCCATGTACAATAATTAATCCAAGATGGATCAAGAATGTAAATGTAATAGTTAAACCTCACAACTCTTAAGACAAAATGTAGGGGAAAATTTTCATGTCCTTGGACTTGAAAATGGATATGACACTAAAAGTATGAGCAAGAAAAGACAAACCAGACAAAATGAACTTTATTAAAATTTAAAGCTTTTGTACACCAAAGCTATATAAAAAGTGAAAGAGAGCCCATCGAATTGGAGAAAATATTTGCAAATTTGATAAGGGTATAGTATCCAGAATATATAAAGATCTCGCGCAACTCAACAATAGAAAGACAAAAAAATCCAACTTTTAAAAATGAGCAAAGAATTTGAGAAAACATTTCTCCAAAGAAAATATACAATGGCTAATAAATATGTGAAAATATGCTTTATATCATTAAATACATGAAAAAAAGATGTTTGGTATTATTGGTCATTAGTTTGCTGTGGCTCCTATAACAAAATGCCATAGATTGGCTGGCTTAAACAACAGACATTTCCTTTCTCACAGTTCTGAATCTAGAAGAACAAGATAAAGGTGTCAGCAGGCTTACTCTCTTCTGAGGCTCTTCTCTTTGGTTTGCATATATCCATCTCCTTTCTGTGTCCTCACAAGGTGTTTCTTCTGTGCATATTCATTTCTAGTACCTGTGTGTCCCAATCGTCTCTTCATATAAGGATCCCAGTCAGACTGGATTAGAGTCCACCCTGATGGCCTCTTTTTATCTTTTTTTATGCCTTTAATGGCCCTATTTCTGAATATTTCTGAGGTACTGGGGGTTAGGGATTTAACACATGCATTGACAGGGGAGAGAGAATTCAGTCCACAAAAGTCATAATGGGAATCCAAATCAAAACATTAATGAGATACCACTTCACACCCACTAGGATGACTAGAACCAAAAAGTCATATGTTACCAAGGTCGGCGATGTGGAGAAATCAGAACTCTCATATGTCACCAATAGGAGCAACCACTTTGGAAAACAGTTTGAAAATTCTTTAAACAGTTAAACATGGAGTAACCTTATGACTCATGGGTATACACCCAAGAGAAGTAAAATCATATATCCACAGAACTTGTACACTAATATTTACAAGGTTTAGAGCAGCATTGTTCATAATTGCCAAAATGTGGAACAACACAAACATCTATAAGCTTATGAATGGATAAACAAAATGTGGCATATCTATATAGTGGGATGATATTCAGCCACAAAAGGGAATAAAATGCTGATAAATGCTACAACACGGATGAACTTTGCAAACATTATGCTAAGTGGAAAAATAAGCAGTCACAAAAACCACCTATTATGTGCTTCCATTTACATGGAATGTCAAAAACTGGAAAATCCATAGAAATAGAAAGTAGATTAGTAGTTGATTAAGGCTTTGGGGGTTGAGAAATAGAGAGCAAAGCATATGGAATATCTTTTTGTGATGACAAAAATGTACTAAAATTTACTGCAGAGATGGTTGTGCATATTTGCAAATAAACTAAAAACCATTAAATTTTATACTTTAAATGGGTGAATTTTATGGAGTGTGAATTATATCTCCATAAAGCTGTTAAAGTTTATATAAATGTATATATATATAATTATATATGCATATATAAAGTATATATATATATACACACACATACATATATATATATATATAATTACACTGGGGGTATTAATTTCCTATGACTGCTATAACAAATTACCAAAAACTTGGTGGCTTCAAACAACATAAATTTATTTTCTTACAGTTTTAGAGGCCAGAAGTCTGAAAACTGTTCCACAGGACTAAATGAAAGGTATTGGCAGGGCTGAGTTCTTTTTGGAGGCCTCAGGGGAGAATCTGCATCCTTGCCTTTTCCCATTTCTAGAGGCCATCTTTGGTTTCTTCAATGATTATTGACGGGAGCCTTTGGCCCCTTTCTCCATTTCTCAAGTGTACCACTCCAGTCTCTGCTTTGGTCATCACATGGCCTTCGCTCTTATGAGAACCCTCATAACTCCAGTGGGCTCACCCTGATAACCCAGTATGATCAGCCCATCTCAATATCCTTAGCCTGATCACATTTACAAAGTCCTTTTTGACAAATAAAGTAACATTCACAGGTTCCCAGAGTTAGGATGCAGACAACTTTGAGGGGCCATTATTCAGTTCACCATAACCAGTGGTAAATTGGCACTGAAGTGGACATTTGTTGTAAATATTGGATCTTGGAGTAGAAACCCTGAATAGACCAAGAAGCATCAAAGAAACCGAGCATGGAGAATTGCCTCCTTCAAATCCATTGAGTCTAGATGATTCTACAAGAAAGTCAACTAAAGGGACCGTTCTTTAAAGATCTTTTTTGCATGCATTACCAAATGACCTTCTAATAATCTTCACCAAAGACTGTGTAAGGTATTGTTAACTTTCGAGCCATACATCCAATTTCCTACCGGACACTTTCACTCCACTAAAATGCCTCACAAATACTTCGAACTCAACATAGCCAAGACTGAATTCATCCTCTACCTCCAAAATTGGTTCCTTTCATATGTGGTGTCTTAGCTATATAGCTTTTAGTATATATTTTTTTTTAATCGCCTGGTTTAAGTGAAAAAACAATAAATTAGTGCACACAAACGAAAAAGTCCAAGGGATAAGATGATTCTAGCATAGTTTGATTCAATATTATAGTGATGTCATCAGGATGTGGCTTCTCTCCTATTCTCAGTTTTGCCTTCCAGTGTGTTGACTCCTTCCTCATAGTCCTTTAGTGTGTAAGAAACTCAAGGTAATACAGCGGTTCTATCAGTTCACATTCTGGAGTCTTTTTCAAAGGTCCCACAGAAGCTCTGAGATGCACTCCGTGACAGCTTAGTTGCTGTGACCAACCCTGAAATGTGGCTGGGAGAATGTGACGCACTGATTGGTCATGGGTCGCGGGTCATGGGCTCCACCCCCAGAACTGGAGGTCGAGTAAACTCCATCTAGAAGTACATGGATTGAGATAGAAGAGGGGGTGGGTTGTGCTTAGTTGAAAACTGGGTCTTCATTACCAAGAACAGAAGCTGGGTGGCCATAACCGCTTCCATGCATTACAGTCAGTGTTTCTTGTCTCAGTAAAGGGCACCATTCGCTTCCTCTCACTCCACACCCAGCACCAATATTACCAAGCTGTTCTGATTCTCTCCCCCAGAGACTTCTCTCAGATCTCTTGAGTTCTCTTTATTTTCACTCCTACCACTCTAGTTCCAATCTCTTCCCTGGATTCTGAATTCGATTTTTAAAAACTTTTTTTATTTTAATTTTTTTTAAAGTTGTGAGGTACAATTCAGGGTTAGGTATACAATGTTCATCATGCAGGTACCCTTGTTGATGAGGTGTGCCCCGCTCCCCTGGCAGAATCCCGCTACTGCCAATCCTGTCTCCCCACCCCTACCCCCTTGCCCCACAATTTCCCGCTACTGTCAATCCTTTTCTTATAGTTTACGATCGTTGTTCAAGGTCCGCTTATGAGTGAGAACATGTGATTTCTTTTTTTTTTTTTATTTTTTTTGAGTCAGAGTCTCACTCTGTCACTCAGACTGGAGTGCAGTGATGCAGTCATGGCTCACTGCAGTCTAGACTCCTGGGCTCAGGCAATACTTCCGCCTCAGCCTGGGAGTAGCTGGGACTACAGAGCATGCCACCACGCCTGGCTAATTTATTTGGTATTTTTGTAGAGACAAGGTCTCACTATGTTGCCCGACCTGGTATTGATCTCCTAGACTCAAGCAGTCCTCCTGCCTCAGCCTCACAAAGTGCTGGGATTACAGGTGTGAGCTGCCATATGAAACCTTCCATTGGCATTTTAAGTAGCCTTCTTGTACCAAAACTTTTTAACTTACTTCAACATATTACCTACATGGGAGTTGGAGGTATCTTTTAAAAACTAAACTCTGAACATGGCACTCTTCTCTTCTATACCTTCAATGACTCCCTGGTCTTCTCAGAATAAAGAGGCCGTGTGCACCACCCTCTGTCCTGAAGTGTATAGTGCATCTAACTGAGCCTCGTTAATTTCTTAAATGTGCCACACTCTCTCTCCTGTGGAACTTTCTCACTGAGAGTCCTCTGGCTACACTGCAAGCTTGAAACTCCATTCCTCCACTTCATTCACTATCAAATGGCAAGCCCCTACCACCTGTCCTAGTTCATCCGTGTTACTATAAAGGAATCCCTGAGGCTGGGTCACTTATAAAGAAAAGAGACTTATTTGGCTCTTGGTCTGCAAGCTATACAAAAAGCATGGTGCCGGCATCTGCTTCTGTGGGGACTTCGGAAGCTTCCACTCATGGTGGAAGGCAAGGGGGACCCGGCATCACATGGCAAGAGCAGAAGAAAGAGAGAGAGAGGGATGAGGGAGGTGCCGAACTCTTTTTAACAGCCAGATCTCAATGGAACCAAAAATGAGAACTCATTCAATACTTCAAGAATGGCCACCAACCCCTCCTGATAAATCCACCCCCATGACCCACCTCCAACACTGGGGAACAAAGAGCAACACAAGATTTGGCGTATGTCATCATCCTTCAGAGGTCTGCTTGCGATGTCACTTAGCCCAGAAAAACCTTCCTGATCCCCTTAGTCTGGTAAGGGGCCCTCCATTAGAAAATTGTGGCACCCTGCTCTACCCTGTGATAGCAGTTAACATACTGTTGTACAATGACCTGTGTGTTTGTCTGAATCTTCCACCAGACTTTGAATCCTATAAGAGGAATAAAAACGCACCTCTCTTGTTCACTGTGGCATCCCCGGCACCTATAGCACAGTGCCAGTGTAAAAAGAGTCACAGCCAACATTTACTAAGAGCTTGGTATGCATCAGCTGCTACTATTTTAAGTGCTTTACCTGAGCTAACTCATTTAATGCACCTTGTGGTTTACAGATGAGAAAACTCAGGCCCAGTAGTTTGAGTGAATTGGGAGGGCGATGGGGCTAACTGTTACAGAGGCAAGATTTGAACCCAGGCAGTCTGGCTGCAGGATCCACGTTTGTGGCCACCATGCTATGTGCTTAAGTGTATACAAGCATGCAAAAATGCTGTCTTAGATATTTTGAGGAACACAAGAATGAGAAAGGGAATAGAATTTTTAAAAGTATACAGATACATGAAATACCCAACAGAGGATTAAGTAATACAAGACTTTCTTGCTTTTAAAACACACAAGCGGTAACAAAATCTTTCTGTTTGGTGAGGTGGGATTTGTTCACAGAGGAATATTTCAGTATAAAAATTCCTGAATTCACATGTGTCTGTGGCTCACTTACATAGGTGCAGTTGATATTTATGTTGAAAATGAAAAACAAAACCAACAAGTTATTCTGGGCACTAAACTATGTTTAAAAGTGCTGTTTTTAAGTTTTTGAAATATTTTTTCTGTAACTACTAACCTTTCCAACAAGACCAGCTCTCTGCTATTTCTTCCCATGTGAGGCCCAATTTTTTCTGCTTTTTAAAAAAAGAGATTTTATGACCATCAGATACCTGGTTCTATAAGTAATTAAAACAAAGTGGACTTCACTCACCATCCTCCAAAATTAAACTGAAGTTTAGGGGAAATGTTCTATTAGCATATTTAATGACAAAAGTAGTTACCAATGAAGCATTACTTTCTGCTTCATAAATGAGTTACTTCTTCATAATGTTTAAACTAGTTCTTAATACTTAATAATGTTTAAACTAATTCCATAATAAGACTATTCAAGGTAATAACTGAACTTACAGAGAATAAAAACCTACCCCGCATATTCAACTGAAAGAAAGGTTGCTGTTCATATAATTTGTGTCTCAAACCCAGCTTAATGAGTTGCGGTTAAGACAATACACTTTTTAGTAACCACTTACTTGCTGATGATAATCCAAAATGCCCTCAGTTCTTTCAAGTCTAGAGAGTTTTGCTAATAAGTATAAAATAATATTGCTATGTGCTTATACCAATGGAAAATGTTACATTAATAGCCTGCATGAACATTCATGATAAGTAGTATGTTGATAAGATTGATTTTGTCTCAGAATATTGGGAATGTGAGTGGATTTAGTGATGCTCAAATAATTCTCTTAAGACAGTTAATGTTTTACTAAATGGAAATAGATAGACAATAATTTTCCAAGAAGTATTTAAAAATGGTCCAGCCACAAAGAGTGAAGGAAGGCTTACCTGTGAGATTGAATTTGATGACCATCTTTGAAGCTGTAATCCTCTGAATATAGCAAACCATTAAAAACTTATTCACTATAAGTAAACATCCATATTAGACCTATTTAGGGAAATGACAGTTTGAAACAGATAAAAGAGTGGAATTAAGATAATTTTGAGTAAATTTTAGTAATTTAAATGAATAAGTTTAACAAAATGTTGGTGAGTAGAAATGCTTAGAATGGAGATTTCATAAAGAATTATAGAAAGGACCTGTAATTCACTTTTCCATTTTGAAGAAGAATTTCTTCTCAGGTTTTAAAATGCTCTATATATTTTTGTTTTAATAGGTACTTCCTTAAGAAACTGTTTATATGTAGCCCAAAGTTAAACTTTTATTCTCTCTTATACAAATAGGTATAAATTCTTAATTAATAGAATCTGTATGCATTTATAAAATTATCAAGTGACCATTTGATAATAACAGATTACTTTGTGAATATATGATTGGTTCCAGAAAGTTCGAGTATGAGTCTCTAAACCAACACTGCAAAATTTCAGTAAAGATTAAAAACTCTTCCTAGAGCCGGGCTCGGTGGCTCAGCCTATAATCCCGTGCCTTTGGGAGGCTGAGGTGAGTGGATTGCCTGAGCCCGTGGGTTCGAGACCTGCCTGGGCAGCGAGACCTCATCTCTACAATAAATCAAAAAATCAGCCGGGCATGGTAGCGCATGCCTGTAATTCCGGCTACTCGGAAGGCTGAGGCGGAAGGATCGCTGGAGCCCAGCAGGTCGAGGCTGCAGTGGCCGGGAGCGGCCACTGCACTCCAGTCTGGGTGACAGAGTGAGACTCCAACTCAAAAAAAAACTCTTCCTAGGGAAAGAAGTAATGGCTGTAAAAGAAAACAAAATAATCAGTAATAAAAACAAAAAATATAAAATGGTACTTGCATGAGTGTCAGCTCAGATAATTTATACATTAACTTTGTTAGCTGAAGAGAAAGCAATTTTGAATCGTTACTGTAAAAGGTCAGATGAAAAAGACATTTCCTCTGTGTCAATAGGTTAAGAAAATGTTATGCTTGCTGACTCTGTATAAAGAGGGCGACTCAGAAAACACTTGACCAGAGTTAGCTCATCAGCAACCCATTAGGAGGTTTTTCTTGGAAGAGAAATGGGGAACCTATTTGCACTATTTTTATTACCTTCCAGACTTTTGTATGCTGTTGTGGAGTGAATGCTTAGGTACTAGTAGGCACTTCATATGCAGTTATTGGAATATCTGCCCTCTGGTTTAAAATTTCGGGAATCCTGGTGGTTTCTCATTTCCACAGGAAACTAAAATAGCAGCTGTTTCACACAAATGTTACCTTCATGACCAGCTTCTATATATACATAACGTAAACATAAAAAGAAAAAAATATATATACATGCTCTATTTTCCTCTGTACCTCCAAAGATAAATGGTATACACAAGTAAATGATATATATAAGCACAGTCATGTGCTGCATACTGACGTTTCAGTCAATGACAAACTGCATATACAGCGGAGGTCTCATAAGATTATAATGGAGTTATAATTGCACCTGACGACTTTCCAATGGGACAAGACGTGGAGGTGGAAAACAGTGATATTGATGATACTGACCCTGTGGAGGCCTAGGCTAATATGTGTGCTTCTGCCTTAATTTTTTTTCATGCTTAAAAAGTAAAATATAAGCAAAATTAGAAAAAAACTTATAGAATAAGATCGTATAGAAAATATTTTTGTCCAACTGTACAATGTGTATATGTTTGTGTTTTAAGCTGAGTTATTATAAAAAAGTCAAAAAGTTAAAGCAATTTAAAACTTTATAAAGTAGAAAAAGTTTTAGTTAACTTACTATTGGTCATAACACACCAGTTATGGCAATAGAGAATGAAAAGCAAAATTCTTTTATAAAAAATCAAATAGAAATGAAGAAATTAAAAGGAATTGAGAGAAACAATTATATACATGTTTAATTTTCTTTTCATTTAAGTTAAATTATAATTTTATATACTAACACATATTATATGTAATATAATTATATATCAATAGATAGATAGAGAACAGGAAAATAAGATCCAATATATGTATGTAAGATTTTCAAAGGAAAAAAGCAAATCAATGCCACAGAACAAATTTTCAAATCTATAATTAAATAAAACTTTGTTGAAATAACAAAAGACTTGACCTTATATATTAAATGGATACATTATGTACCTAAGAAAACATTTCCATAATGATTACCACCAAGATACATTGTAGTAAAACTATTGGACTATTGTTCTTCAAAAAATCCAAAACTATTTTAGTTGAACTATTTTAGTTTAGCTGAACTATTTTATTTTGGATTTTTAAAAGTTCAAAACTATTGGACCTTAAAAAGTATTATCTTGTTATTCAGGCCAAAACAGTAATTAAGGGAAAATATAAACTTGACATAAATCTACACTTTATGTTGGAAGACAATAGAGTCATATATACATAGATGTATTTTTTTCTCAGTCAAAGCAAATAAAAAAGACTCATATCTTTTATATCTAGCAAAACTGACCTTCAAATATTAAGAGCACAACTGAATTTAATAAGCATGCAAAAATTCAGGAATATTATACACATTTATTTTATATAATATTAATTATTCCATTCAATAATTAGATTAAAACAATGTGACAATGACATGGGAATAGACAAGTAAATCAGTAAAAATGAATATAACCCAAAAGTGAACATAAGGAATTTTATATATTATGGAAATTACATTTTAAGTCAACAAGGAAAGAATAGATCTTTAAGTACGTGGTACTGGTATAATTAGTTACAAACAGATCCCAAAAAAATAAAATTAGCATTTTACTTACATCACATGGAAAAGAAATCTAGATAAATTTGTTCAATAAACATAAAAAAAATCAATAAAATAACTTTAAAAATATATAAAACTTGTTTAAACTTCAGGTTATGAAAAACATTTTCAAACAAGACACAAAAAATAAGCGATTGTCAAATTTCACTACATAGTATAGTTACTAATCACTGACTGCTTACTGTATGACAGGACTTATTCATTATTTAAATTATTTAATATTCACATCAGTGCTGTGAGGCAACTTCTATTATAATCTTCATTTTATAGATGAGAAAACTGAAAATAAGAGATAAGTAATGTACTAAAGATCACACAAATAGTTTCAGAGTTGGAATTCGACCCCAGGCCATTTGGTCTTTAAAGCTCATACTCTTAATCACAATGCAAAGTCCTGCTTTACTTAAAACACAAAGCGTTTAAAATATAATCCACTAGGCCTGGATGAAATAGCTGTAATACAAATAATATAAAAGGGGTTGAGAGCTGGGAGAAAATAAAGAATTCTTACAGTCATATAAGAAATCGAAAAGCAGATTGAGGGAATTTACGAGGAGCAGAAGGATGATCAGATCTTCATTCTCTAGAGATCTCTGGGTTTGCTCCAAAGGAAATCCAGAATTGGGGTAGTCAAGAACCGGGGGCAGCAAGACTGGCTATGGAGACACCAGTTAGAAGCGATTGGAAGAGTCTAGCCAAGAGATGGTGGCTTGGATTCAGGTGGAGAGAAATGGGCAGATTTGAGAGGGATCCGGGAGCAAGACTGAGCTAGCGATGGGAAGAGGCCCACAACGTGTCTGCTAAAAATTCTGGTTTCTCAAGATGGCCAACTGGGGACACTGGACGACTACCACTCTCAGCAAAGGAGTCTAAAAGAAGGGGTGAGCCTGGCACTTTGAGGGTCTGTCTGGAGACCCACGCTGAGGTGTATCCGATGGACCTCTGGAGACATGGAGAATGGACACTACCAAGCCCCATCCACCCCCAGCAGTGGCTCTGACTTGAAATGGGCGAGTGTTCTTGGTGAAAGAAGCGGTAAGGGAATGGGAGAGTTCTTACACACTTCTCACGAACTGCTGAAGTCCTGGGCATGGAAGAGACAGACCAGGCCCTCTCTCAGCACACTCCCCTACACCGGCCAGGTGCAGAGAGCTGCTGGAATTAGGACAGAGGTCCTGACCAGATCCTTGTGAGGTTCAGGGGCCTCCGGTTCCCAGTTAGCCCCAGCAATCGCGCTGCCAACCCACCTGTGGAGAGAATTCGCAGGGCACGCCCTGTGAGGGTGGCTTGTGCTGCACTGGTGCCCCGGCCCCAGCTGGAGTGATGGAACCAGTGGCATCAGCACTACACCTGACCCTAGTTCAGGGTTGCAAACGTGGCTCGTCCTCAGGGAGCCACCATAACTGCCATCTCCCCTCCCACGAAGCAGCCCAGAAACCAAGAGGCAATTCACCTCTGCCATGGTGGTGGTGGCCCCACTCACCTGCAGACGAAGGCGGAAATGCTGAGTCTCTGCCAGCAAGGCAGTGGTCTCTCTTCTACCCCTGTATGAGTGTAACAGATTTACCTAGATGGGAGGAAGCCACTCGGCGCTCCCCCCAGAACACTTGTGCCTGAATTGAGCCCTGGGACTCCTCTTGGTGTTTGCCAATGCTGCTGAAGAGACACAGGGGCTGGGGAGGGAGATGCCAGAGCTCCCAGCCAGCCAGGGCCCCTGGTGTTCATGCCAGAGGGAAGGTAAAGCACCTGATCTGGAGGAAAGGACTTGCCCTGCTTCTGCCAGACGGTGAGGCAGAGCCAAATGGTCTCTCCCTAGCACTCGATGCTCCCTGGCACCTCTGCCCCTTCCACATGCAGAGGGAGGAGGAGGGAGGTCAGGTAAAAAAACAACACCAGCACAAACACGTCACCCTAGTAACAGCAACTTTAGCAAGTAAAAAAAAAAAATAGAGAAGAGACTGTCCTCCCAGAGGAGGAAGAACCAGAGAAAAAAACAACAGCAATCCCCAAAGCCAAAATGATACGACACACACAAAGGGTCTTCTTAGATCCCAAGCAATGGAACCTATTCTGAATGACCTATCTCTGATGACAGACGTAGAATTCAGATTATGAATAACAAAGAGACTCTACAAGATCCCAGAGAACGTGAACACAACAAACAGAGTTTAAAAATAATCACAGAAACAGTTTAGGAAGTGAAAGCTGGCCTGGGCATTTTAAGAAAGAACCAGACCAAACTTATGGAAATTAAAAAAAAAAAACAACTCTGCTGGAATTTCAAAGCACAAGAACAAGTCTTAACACCAGAATTGACCAAGCAGAGGAAAGAATCTCAGAGCTTGAAGACTGAATTATTGAATTAATCCAGTCAGGCAAAAATAAAGAGAAAAGAATCAGGAAGAATAAGCAAAGCATATAAAAGTTCAGGGATTATGTAAAGAAACCAAATCCATGACTGATTGGCATCCCTGAGAGAGAAGGGAAACTGGAGAACACTGTGTAATAAGCCTTCTAAGATGGCATTCAAGAAAATTTCCCCATATCACTGGAGAGGAAACTGTACAGACAGAAGAAATTCAGAGAACTCTTGAGAGCTATTACACAAGAAGATCATCCTCAAAGCACATAATAATCAGACTTTCCAAGGTAAGCATGAAAGAAAAAACTCTTAAAGACTGCTAGAGAGAAGGGACAGACCCCTTACCAAAGGAGACCCATCAGAATTACAGCAGGTCTCTCAGCAGAAACCTTAAAAGCCAGAAGGGACTGGGGAAAACCATCTTTAATATTCCTTGAAAAAAAAGCAATTCCAGTCAAGAATTTCCTACCCCACCAAACTAAGCTTCATCAATAAAGGAGAATTAAAATTCGTCCCAGACATGCAATTCCTAAGAGAATATGCTACCTCCAGACCAGCCCTACAGGAGATGTTTAAGAGAGTTTTAAGCCCAGAAATAAAAGAATGGTTCTATTTCTTGCAAAATCATAGGTAAGCACAGAGTTTGCAGACCATATAAATCAAACACAAAGCCACTTCTTAATAATACTGATATCGATATGACAAGAACAAACCCTCACATATCAATAACTAACTTAAACATGAATGAACTAAATGCACCACTCAAAAAGCACAGAGTGGCAAAATTGGATAAAGAAACATGAGTCATCCTTCTGCTGCCTTCATCTCACTGCAAATGACACCCACAGGCTGAAGGCTAAGGCTTAGAGAAAGATCTTGAAGGCAAATTGAAAACAAAAAAAGATCAGGAGTAACTATACTTAGATTAGGGGCTGACTTTCAACCTTCTTAAAGAGAAAGAAGAAAAAAAAAGAATGTTATCTCAGCCAAACTTAGCCTCATAACAAAGGAGAAATAAAGTCCTTCCCTGAAAAACAAACACTAAGGGAATTTATTGCCACTAAACTGACTCTACAAGAGATGCTCAGAGAAGTTCTAAACTTGGAGATGAAATGATGACTCTTGCTGATATAAAGTATCACATAAGTACATTGTTCCCAGAACCTATAAAACAATTATACATGTGAACCCCAAGAGAGCTGCTTACAACATTATGGCAGTAACAAAACCTTGCATATCAATATTTATCAGTACTAACCCTGAATGTACATTGTCTAAATGCCCCACTCAAAAGAAGCAGAGTGGCAAACTGGATAAAAAGAAAAGAAAAGAAGATCCATTCATATTCTGCCTATAAGAGATCCACCTACTGACCAAAGAGTCACAGACTCAAAGCAAATGGGTGGAAAAAGATATATCAGATGAGTGGAAGACAAAAACAAGCTGAAGTAGCCATTCTCATATCAAATAACTCAAGCTTCAAGCCAAAACAGTAAAAAAGAACAAAGAAGGGCATTATATACTGATAAAAGTTGCAATTCAACAAGAAGATTTATCTTAAACATGTATGAACCAAACACCAGAGCACCCAAATTCATGAGGTAAACACTGCTCCACCATGGAAAACATATTGACAGCAATACAATAATAAAGGGCACAACATCCCACTGATATCACTGGACAGATCACTGAATCAGAAATGAAACACTGGACTTAAACTGGATGATAAACCAAATGGACTGAACAGACATCTACAGAACTTTCCACCCCCAAACTACAGAATACATGTTCTTCTCATCTCTGCATGTAGCTATGTCCAAAACAGACCATCTGCCTGGCCATAAAGCAAGTCTAAAAAAATTTAAAATATCAAAATTATACTAAGCATCTTATCAGACCACAGTGGAATAAAATTAGAAATAAACATTAAGAGGATCTCCCAAAACTACACGACTACATGAAAACTGAACAACTTGCTCCTGAATGACTCTTGGGTATACAACAAAATTAAGAAAGAAATTTTAAAATGTGTTGAAACAAATAGAAATAATGACCACAATATACAAAAACCTCTGGAACACAGGAAAATCAGTCTTGAGAGGAAAGTTTATAGCATTAAATGCCTAAATTTAAAAGATAGAGAGATCAGAAACCAACAGCTTAACCAAGTAACTATAAAAACAAGAACAATATAAACCTAAAGCTAGCAGAAGATAAGAAATAACAAAGATCAGATCAGAACTAAATTAGATCGGGACACAAAAAATGACACAAAGGATCAATGAATCAAAAAGTTGGTTCTTTGAAAAAATAAACAAAATTGACAAACTGCCAGGTAGAGTAATCAAGAAAAAGAGAAGACTCAAATAAATCCAGTCACTAAAGACAGAGGTGACATAACAACTGATACCACAGAAATATAAAAGAGCATCAGAGACTACTACAAACACCCCTATGGCAACAAACTGGGAAACCTAAAAGAAACTGATAAGTTTGTGGAAACACACAACCTCTCAACATTGAACCAGGATTAAATAGATACCCAGAATAGAGCAATAACAAGCAATGAAATTAAATCAGAAATAATAAGCCTTTCTAATAGCAACAACAACAAAAAAATCCTAGGGCCAGAGGAAATCAGAGCCAAATTGTATCAGATGTACAAAGAAGAGCTGGTACTAATCCTTCTGAAACTATTTCAACATCAAAGAAGGACCCCTCCCTAGTTCATTCTATGAAACCAGTATCACCTGGCTACCAAAATCAGGCAAGGACACACACACACACACACACACACACACACACACACACACACACACGAAAACTACAGACCTATTTCCCTGATGAATATAAATGCAAAAATCCTTAATAAAATACTAGCATACAGAATTTAACAGCATATCAAAAAATTATCCATCACAACCATGTGGGCTTTAGTCCAGAGATGCAAAATGGTTCAGCACCCACAATTCAAGCAATGTGATCCACCACCTAAACAGAAGCCAAAATAAAAACTATATTATCTTTGCTGGGTGCAGTGGCTCACACTTGCAACCCAGGCACTTTGGGAAGCCAAGGCAGGAAGATAGGAGTTAGCCTAGGAGTTCAAGACCACCCTGGGCAACATAGCAAGACCTCATCTCTACAAAAAATTAGCTGGTCATGATGGCACATACCAGTAGTCCCAGCTACTTGGAAGGAGCACCTAAGCCCAGGAGGTCAAGGCTATGGTAAACTGTGCTTGTGCCACTGCACTCCAGCTAGGACAACAAAATGAGACTTTAACTTAAAACAAAAACAAAAAATACATATCACAGTAATAGATGCAGAAAAGGTACTCAATAAAATCTAACATCACCTCATGATAAAAACCCTCAATAAACTAGGCATCAAAAGAATATATCTCAAAATAATAAGAGCCATATACAACAAACCCATAGCCAACATCATACTTAATCAGGAAAAGTTGAAAAAATGTCCCCTCAGAACAGGAACAAGACAGAGATGTCTATTCTCATCACCCTTATTCAACATTGTACTGAAAGTCCTAACAAGAGTAATCTGGCAAGAGAAAGAAATAAAAGGTGCCTAAATCATCAAGGAGAAAGTTAAACTATCCCTGATTGCAGATGAAATGATTATATACCTCGAAACTCTTAAAGAACGCTCCAAGTAGTTTCTAGACCTAATAAAAGACTTTAGTAAAGTCTCAGGATACAAAATCAATATACAAAAATCAGGAGTGGCCCTATACACTAACAATATTCAAGCCAAGAACCAAATCAAGAACTCAATCCTACTCACACTAGCTACAAAAATAAAATAAAATAAAATAAAATTCTTAGGAATACATCTAACAAAGGAAGTGAAAGATCTCTACAAGGAGAACTACAAAACATTCATGAAAGAAATCATAGACAATACAAACAAATGGAAGAACATCCCATGATAATGGATCAGAAGAATTAATATTGTTAAAAATGACCATACTGTCCAAAGCAATCTAACAATTCAGTGCAACCCTGATCAAAATACCACTTCATTTTTCACAGAACTAGAAAAAAATCTTAAAAGTATTATGGAATAAAATAAGAGATTGACTAGCCTAAGCAATTCTAAGCAAAACGAACAATTGTGGAGACACCACATTTCCTGTCTTCAAATTATACTATAAGGCTATGGTAACTAAAACAATACAGTACTAGTACAAGAATAGACAGATAGATCAATGGAACAGAATAGAGAATCCAGAAATAAAACCACATACAACCAATGAATATTCAACAAAGTAGACAAAAACAAACAATGGGGAAAACATGCTTTATTCAATAAATAGTGTTGTGAAAATTAGTTAGCCATATGCAGAAAAATGAAGCTCCTCACCATATACAAAAAATTAACTCAAAATGGATTAAAGACTATAAAAATTTCAGAAGGAATCTAGAAAACACTTTTCTGGACATTGACCTAGGCAAAGAAATTATGATAAGGACCCCAAAAGCAATTGCAACAAAGACAAAACAAAGACAAAAATAGACAAAAGGAACTTAATTAAACTAAAAAGCTTCTGCACCGAAAAAGAAATAATCAACAAAGTGAATAGAACCTACTGAATGAAAGAAAGTCTTTATAAATTATGCCTTATATCCAGAATCTAATATATGGTTAATATCCAGAATCTACAAGGAACTCAGGCAACTCAACAGGAAAAACAAATAGCCCCATCCAAAAGTGAGCAAAGAACATGAATAGGCACTTCTTTAAAGAAGACACACAAGCAGCCAACCAACATATGAAAAAAATGAATTACCATTTGACCCAGCAATCCCACTACTAAGGATTTATCCAAAGGAAAAGAAGTCTGTATAGAAACAAAAAAACAAAGCAAATAGCAACAACAACAAAAAATAATCTGTACTCATATGTTCATTGCAGCACTATTCACAAAGGCAAAAGCATGGAACCAATCTACGTGCCCAACAACAATTGGCTGGGTAAAGAAAATGTAGTTTACCTACGACATGGACTACTACACAGCCAAAAAAAGAATGAAATCAAGTCCTTTGCAGCAACATGAATGGAGATGAAGAACATCGTCTTAAGAGAACGTACTCAGAAAGTCAAACACCATAGGTTCTAACTTATATATGTGAGCTAAATGGCCACAATGATGAAAATAATAGACACTGGGGACACAAATAAGAGGGAAGGTGAGGAAGGGAGTGTTAGGGTTCAGAAATTACCTATTGGATACAATGTTTACTGTCTGGGGAATGGATCACCTGAGACTCAATCTCTACCACAACATGTCCATGAAGCAAACTTGCATGTATAACCCCTGAATCTTAAATTAAAATGGAGAAAAGATTTTAAACAGATGAAAGTTCAACAAGACAGAGAAGGTTACTACATAGTAATAAAGGGCTCAATTCAACAGCAAGAAATATCCCTCTTAAACATATTCTCATCAAACACAGGAGCACCCAGATTTATAAAACAATTGTTAATTAATCTAAGAAAGGACATAGATAGTCATACAATAATAGTCAGAGACTTAGTGTCTCACTAACAGTTTTAGATAGGTCATCAAGGTAGAAAACTAATAAAGAAATATGGAGCCCTGACTCAACACTAGACCAAATAAATCTAATAGACATCTACAGAGCATTTTTCCCAACAACCACAGAATATGCATTCTTTCATCAGCACAAAAATCTAAAATCATTCACACACTTGGCTATAAATAAAGTATGAACAAATTTCAAAAGGTTGAAATTGTACCAAGCATTTTCTCAAACCACAACAGATTTTTTAAAAATCATTACCAACAGAAATCCTCCAAAACAGACAGACATATGGAAATTAAATAATTTGCTTCTGAATGATGTTTGGATTAACACAGAAGTCAAGACAGAAATAAAAAGATTCCTAGAAACAAATGAAAAAAAGACATAACTACCAAAGCCTCTAGGATACCATGAAATCTTCGCTGAGAGGGAAGTTTATAACATCGCGCACACACATCAAAAAAATAAATAAACAAAGAGATCTCAAATACCAGTCTAATGTAGCACCCCAGGGAGATGGAAAAATATGATACCCAAATCAGTATAAGAATACAAATTAGCAAAATAAAATCACAGCTAAGTTAAATAAAGACAAAAAAAAAACTATATAAAAGATCAAGGAGTCCAAAAGCTGGTTCTTATCCTCAAATCATTTTATGAAGCTAACATCACACTGATACCCAAACCAGATAAAAATCCAACAAAGAAAGAGAACTTCAGGCCTATATCCCTGGTGAACAAAGATGCAAAAGTTCTCACCAAGATTCTAGAAAATTACATTCAGCAACACATCTCAAAAACATTATCCACCATTACCAAGAAGGTTTCATCCCCAGGATGTAGGGCTGGTTCAACATCTGAAAGACCATAAATATAATTCAATACAACAGATGTAAAAACAAGAACTACATGATAATATTATTAGATACAGAAAAACCTTTCAACAAAATTCAGCATCTATTCTTGATAAAAACCCATGAACACCTAGGCACAGAGGGAACACACCTCAAAATAGTAAAAGCCATCTATGATAAACCCACAGCAAACATAAATGTACAGAAATTGGAAGCATTTCCCCTGAAAATAGGAACAAGACAAGGCTGTCCACTCTCACTCCTCCTATTCAACATAGTGTTGGAAGTCCTAGCTAGAGTAATCAGACAAGAGAAGGAAATCAGGGGTATCCAAATAGGAAAAGAGGAAGTTAAGTTAACCCTCTTTGCTGACAATCTGATCCTATACCTTGAAAACCCAAGAGAAGCTGTCCAAAACCTCCTTGCACTGATAAAGGACTTTGGAAAAGTCTCAGGGTACAAAATCAACATGCGAAAGACAATCACATTTTTATACACCAACAACAAGCAGGCAGAAAACCAAATTAAAAATGCAATCTCATTCACAATAAACACACACACACACACACACACACACACACACACACACGTGAAATATCTAACCAGAGAAGTAAAAGACATTTATAATGAAAACTACAAAATGTTGCTCAAATAAATCAAAAACACAAACAAATGAAAAATATTTCATGCTCATGGATTGAAGAATCAATGTTGTTAAGATGTCCATCCTTCCCAATACAATCTACAGATTCAACATGATATCCATTAAGTTGCCAACATCATTCTTTTCAGACCTGGAAATGATAATACAGAAATTCATATGGAAACATAAACAACCACAAATAGCCAAAACAATCCTCAGCAAAAGAAAGTGGGAGGAATCACACTCCCAGACTTTAATCTTTATTACAAAGCTACAATAATCAAAATAGTTTGGTATTGGTACAAGAACAGGCATATAGACCAATGGAACAGGATAGAGATTCTGGAAGCAAAACCTCAATTTTTCAAGCAACTCATCTTCAAGAAACCCTCCACCATCAACCACTGGGGAGAGGAGACCCTTTGCAGTAAATGGTACTGAAAAAACTGGCTGACCACATGCAGAAGAATGAAACAGGATCCTTACCTATCACCATACATAAAAATCAACTCAAAATGAATCAAATACCTAAATGTAAAACCTCAAACTATAGGAATCTTAGAAAACACTGGAGACACCCTTATAGAAATTGGAATGAGCAACCAATTCCTAATCAAAACCCCAAAAGTCCATGCCACAAGACACAGGAGACAAATGGGACCTCATCAAACTGAAAAGCTTCTGCAAAGCAAAAGAAACCATTAAGAAAGTGGGGAGACAGCCTACAGAATGGGAAAAAATATATGCTAATTGTATATCTAACAAAGGCCTGACATCCGGGATCTATGAGGAACTCAAACATGCCAAAAGGAAAAAAATACACAGCCCTATTAAAAAGTGAGCAAAAGATATGAATAGACACTTCTCAAAAGAAGACATAGAGCAACCAACAGATACATGAAAAAATGTTCAGTTTCACTAATCATCAGAGAAATGCAAATCAAAACCACATTTAGTTACCAGCTAACTCCAATCAGAACAGCCACCATCAATAACTCAAAAAACAACAGATGCTGGAGAGGATGCAGAGAAAAGGGAACACTTCTACACTCTTAGTGGGAGTGTAAACTAGTACAATCTCTGTGGAAAACAGGATGATGATTTTTAAAAGATCTAAAAATCAACCTTCCATATGACCAGCAGTTCCCCTTTCAGGAATACACCCAGAGAAACACAAATCATTCTACAAAAAGATGCCTGTGCACACACGTTCATTGCAGCACTATTCACAATAGCAAAAACATAGAACCAACCATGCTGCTCAATGAAAGTGGATTGGATTAAAAAATGTGGTACATATATGCAATGGACAATTATGCACCTATAAAAAGGACAAAATTATGGATGTTGCAGCAACTTGGATGGATTTAGAGTCCATCATACTGAGTGATCTATCACAGAAACAAAGTACTGAGTATCATATGTTCTTACAAGTGGACCCTAATTCATCATAATACACATTCATCATAATATTACATGAAAGGGATTGGCAGTAGCTGGTCACTGCCAGGGGAGTGGGGGAGGCACATAACACTTATAAGAGGCCTGAACC
Organism: Carlito syrichta; assembly: GCF_000164805.1. NCBI lineage: Eukaryota > Metazoa > Chordata > Mammalia > Primates > Tarsiidae > Carlito > Carlito syrichta. Next base: position 758,414 of record NW_007249773.1, read on the forward strand.
TAAACCAGGTGAAGTGAGGGCCAATGGGAGGCCTAAATTTCACCTGTACAATGGACCACTTATGTACCTAACCCTGAAATGTATCCCACATCTTTAAAATAAAAATTGTTTTAAAGGGGAAAAAAAGCTGGTTCTTGGAATAGATAAAAAAAAGATCGACAGACCCCTGGGCAGAATAACAAAAAAAAAGAGAGAGAGAAAAATTGACTAAACACAATCAGAAACAAAAAAGGCAATGATACAACCAACCCTGAAGAAATACAAAAGATTATCGGAAATTACTAAGAACATCTATTTTCAAGTACGCCAGAAAATCTAGAGGAAATGAACAAATTTCTGGCAATACACAACCTCCCAGTATTGATACAGGAAAAAACTGAATCCCTGAATAGACCGATAACAAGTCAAGAAATTGATTCAGTAATAAGAAATCTACCCACAAAAAAGCCCTGCACCAGATGGCTTCTCAGCTGAATTCTACCAGATGTACAAGGAAGAGTTGATACCACTCCTACTGAAAGTATTCCAAACAATCAAGAAAGAAGGAGGTCAGGCTCGGTGGCTCAGCCTGTAATCCCAGCACTTTGGGAGGCCGAGGTGAATGGATTGCCTGAGCCCGCGGGTTCGAGACCCGCCTGGGCCACTTGACGAGAACTCATCTCTACAACAAATCAAAAACTAGCCGGGCATGGTAGCGTGCGCCTGTAGTTCCAGCTACTCGGAAGGCTGAGGCGGAAGGATCGCCGGAGCCCAGCAGGTCGAGGCTGCGGTGGCCGTGAGCGGCCACTGCACTCCAGTCTGACGACAGAGTGAGACTCCAACTCCAACTCAAAAAAAAAGAAAGAAAGAAAGAAGGAATCTTTTGCAGCTCATTCTATGAAACCAATATCCTCCTGATGCCCAGAAATCTCAAAGACTCAGCAAGGAAAGAAAACTACAGACCAAGTTCCCTGATGAACATAGATGCAAAAATCTTCAACAAGATACTAGTAAGTCACATCCAACAGCACATTACGAGAATCATTCATCATGATCAGGTGGGCTTCATTCCCAGGATGCAAGCCTGGTTCAACATATGCAAATCAACAGATGCAATCCACCACATAAACAGATGTAAAACCAAGAACCACATGATTATCTCAATGGACACAGAAAAAGCATTTGATAAAATTCAACATCTCTTCTTGATAAAAACCCTCACACGCCTAGACATTAAAGGAACATGCCTCAAAATAATAAAAGTCATCTATGAGAAACTTGCAGCCAACATCATATTTAACAGGAAGAGGCTGGAAGCATTCCCTCTAAGAACTAGAACAAGACAAGGATGTCCACTCTCACCACTCCTATTTAAAATAGTACTGGAAGTCCAGCCGTGCTTAGTGGCTCAGCCTGTAATCCCAGCAATTTGGGAGGCCGAGGTGAGTGGATTGCCTGAGCCTGCGGGTTCAAGACCCACCCAGGCAAATTGGTGAGACATCGTCTCTACAATAAATAAAAAATTAACCGGGCGTGGTAGCACATGCCTGTAATTCTGTCTACTTGGAAGGCTGAGGTGGAAGGATCACTGGAGCCCAGCAAGTCAAGGCTGTGGTGACCAGGAGCATGCCACTGCACTCCAGTCTAGGCAACAGAGTGAGACTCCAACTCAAAAAATAAAATAAAATAAAATAGTACTGGAAGTCCTAGCCAGAGCAATCAGGTAGGAGAAAAATAATATAGGTATCCAAATAGGAAAAGAGGCTGCTAAATTATTTGTCTTCACAGATGATGTGATTCTATACCTAGACAACACTAGAAATTCTGCCAGAAAACTCCTAGCACTGTTAAGTTACTTTGGTCAAGTCTCAGGATACAAAATCAATGAACAAAAATCAGCTGCACTTCTATATACCAACAACAAGCAGACTGAGAAACAAATCAAAAACACAATCCCATTCATAATAGCACAACAAAATAAAAAGACCTCAGTATTCAAGTAACCAAAGAGGTGAAAGATCTTAACAATGAGAATTACAAAACACTGTTTCAAGAAACCAAAGAGGAACCAAACAAATGGAAAAACATCACATGCTCATGGATTAGAAGAATCAATATTGTCGAGATGTCCATTCTACCCAAAACAATATAGATTCAACACAATCCCTAGCAAACCCCAGCAATATTTGTCACAGACCTAGAAGAGACAATACTTAAATTTATATGGAAGAAAAAGTAGCTCAAGTAATTAAAGTAATCCTCGGCAAAAATAGCAAAGTGATGGCATCACACTTTCGGACTGCAAACTTTACCACAAGGCTTCAGTAACTAAAACAGCATAGTACTGATACAAAACAGACAAATAGACCAATGAAACCAGATGGATAACCCAGAATTAAAACCACAAACCTTCAACAAACTCATCTTTGACAAAGTCAACAAAAACCAACAAACAAACATTGGGGAAATGAAACCCTATTTAGCAAATGGTGCTGGGAAAACTGGCCAACCACATGCAGAGGAATGAAACTGGACCCCTACCCATCATCATATACAAAACTTAACTAAAAATGGATCAAGTAATTATATGTGAAACTTCAAACAGTAATAGTCTTAGAAAACCTAGAGAACACCCTCTTGAACATTAGACTAGGCAATGAATTCATGGCCAAATCCCAAAACGCAAATGCAGCAAAATCTAAAATTGACAGGTGAACCTTATCAAGCAAAAAAGCTTCTGTGTAGCAAAATAAATCATCAATAAAATAAACAGTCAACTCACAGAATGGGAAAAAGTATTTGCAAGCTATGCATCTGACAAAGACCTAACACCCAGGATCTGTAAAGAAGCTCAGAAAAATTGATAGAATAAAAAACAAATAACTGGGATTTCCAGCAAGATGGCAGCAGAACAGGCCAGACTGTGAGAGTCTCCACCAAAGCAAGTGTCCATAAGACTCTCTGTGTGAGTGGGTGAGTGAAAGTCCATCTGAGGGGAGACTCAGGTTCATGCACCTAGGGCTCTCCTACGGAGGTGACTGCAACCCCCACTGCTCTGAGATTGGAGTCTCTGGTGCACAGGATTGTCTGCTGTTCTTAGGACTCTCCTAAGTAGAAGCAGTAGAAAGCAGCTGATCCTCACTACCTAGCACCCAGCTCACACCATCACCTGTGACAGCAGAGTAGCAGGATTCCCATGGAGAGAGCAGGTCGTGGAGGGCTGGAAACGAGCCAGCCACTGGTGGGGAAATGAAACCAGTGCCATTTTCTCTGTCCCAGGACCAGGCAGAGACCTGCATTATTCCAACCAGCTCCACCCGGCCTCTAACCTGGGACCTAGAGATTATCTCCTCATCAAACTCAGAGAGACAGACGCCCCTCACCCACGCTAGTACAGGCACAGACATGTCAGATCTGAGTGGGAGACTTGACAGCAGTGAAGGCAAGCCGGGTGAGTCCAGATCTGTTCCACCTTCCTCCCACAGTAGTTCATGGGGCATCTAACTCATGCTGAGAGCCACCCTATTGGCCTGTGCTGAGAGCAGAGGGGAGGAGTTGGAGACCAGAGCTGCTCCAAATGCAGCAGTGCCAGCAGAAAGGAAGTTGGATTTACAGGAATGGTGACAGAGTGAGTTTCGTTTTTTGTTTTTTGTTACTTTTTGTTTTGCTTTATTTTAGTATTTTTCTCTTATCTCTTTCTTTCTGTTTTTGATTATGTTTTCCTACATGCTTTGTTTCTGTTATATTATTTTTTTTAATCTGTTTATGTATGGGTATTTTTGAGGGAGAGTATATCATTAGGGGGGTTCTGTCAGTTTGTATGTTTGTATCATTGTCTGTATTTTTTTTAATCTGTTCTGTCTTTGTTTGTTTCTCTGTCTACTTGTTAGTTGGTATGCCTGTCTGTTTTCCCTCTTCTTCTTCTCTCTCTCTCAACCTTCCTGTCATCTTCCTCTTTCCATTTTCCATTATTTTCCTTTTTCTTACCTCATTTTGCTTTCAGGAGGCAAACATATACCCCTACTGCATGGACATATTGTAAGGCAGTGGGAAGTGGGTTCCAGGGGCCCACACACCTGTCAGTGGATACTGGGATCTGCAGATAGTTTCTGAATTATAGCTCCCCCCTCAATTAAATCTCAAACCTACAAAAAGTACAGCCCCCTACACCCAGTCCAGCTTCAGAATTGAACAAAGCCAGAGGATCTACATAAGGAAAAATAAGAGATTGAGCAAACAGAAGTAAAAGCTACCATGTCCCCCATCACTGAACAACAGAATTAAAGCAGAGGTTAAAAAAAAAGTTGAGGTGGGGGAGGAAAATCTACACAAATGAAGAAAAAACAAAAGAAGAAGAATATAGTTCTCACACAGACCCTGGGGGGTCAGTTACTGAGAATATAGACTTCAAAATGCAAACAATGAAGAGTCCCCAGAATGACTGGTCTCAAACCACAAACCCAGAATCAAGATATTAATAGAGAGAAGTAGAAATGAAGAGAGACAAAAGGAAAGAATGAAGGAATTGATAACTGAGATAACAGCAATAAAGAATACAGTGAATGAAATAAATAACAAACTGATAAGCATGGAAAGCAGAATTAACCAAGCAGAATAAAGAATCTCAGAGCTTGAGGACCAAAATATGGAACTAACCCAAACTGTTAAAAATAGAAAAGAAGCTTAAAAAAACAGAACAAAGCCTCCAAGAGATGAGCGATTATATCAAGAGACCAAACCTAAGATTAATTGGAATCCCTGAGGCAGATAGACAGAGACCATCCCGGAAAAAACAATCCATGAAATTATCCAAGAAAACGTCACTCACCTCAGCAGTGATGTGACCATTCAAACAAAAGAGATTCAGAGAGCCCCTGCAAGACAACAAATGAGAAGACCAACTCCTAGACATGTAGTAATTTGTGTATACAAAGTAGGTATAAAAGAAAAATTCTAAAGAGACTACCTACTGGGGAAGACCAATTAAAATAGAAGCAGACTTATCTACAGACACACTTCAAGCTAGAGCTTGAAGTACAGTCTTCAGAGTTCTCAAAGATAAACAATTTCATCAAGAATTACCTTCCTAGCTAAGCCAAGCTTCATCAGTGATGGAAAATTAAAATCTTTCTCAGACATTCGATCCCTAAGAGTTTATGCTGCCTCCAGACCAGCTCTATAAGAAACACTTAAGAAAGTATTAAACACAGAAGAAAGGAAAAAAGAACAACACCCTTCCCAAGAATGCAGGAAAAAGTTTGAAAACACATAAAAACCAACCCAAAAATCAAAAGAAAGACAACAAACAAATAAACAAACAGCAGCAACAACAACAAAATCTATAAGAACCTCACAACAGAGACAAACTCTCACATCTCAATAATTAGCCTGAATGTGAATGGACTAAATACCACTGAAAAGACATAGAATGGCAAAATGGATGAAATATCATGAGGTAACAATATATTGTCTCCAAGAGATTCATCTCACAAGAAAGGTTTCTCACAGACTCAAAGTAAGAAGATGGAAACAAATCTTCACATGAATGGTACACGAAAACAGGAGTTGCAATCTTAATATCAGACATAATACCCTTTAAGCTGTCAAAAATTTAAAAAGATATGGAAGGCCACACATAATGATAGAAGGTTCAATCTATCAACAAGAAATTTCCATCCTAAACATATATGCACCCAACATAGGAGCATCAACTTTCATATAGCAGCTTCTAGGTAAACTAAAAAAAAGGTATTGACAATAACACTATCATAGTTAGGGACTTAAACACCCCACTAACAACCCTAGACAGATCATCAAGACAAAAAAAATCAACAAGGAGATCTGGAACCTCAACACGACACTTGACCAAATGGACTTAATTGATACCTACAGAACACTCCACCCAACAACCACAGAATATATATTCTACTCATCACCACGTGTAATGTACTCTAAGATAAACCACATCCTCAGCCATAAATCAAGCATAAACAAATCCCAAAGGGCGAAATACTGCCATGCACCTTCTCAGACCACAGTAGAATAGAAATAAATATCAACACCAACAAAGTTCCCCCAAAACCCACAAAGACAAGGACAATAAACAGTTTGATGCAGAACAACTCCAGGATCAAAATAGAAATCAAAATAGATGTTAAAAGATACCCGGAAACAAATGAAAACAAAGAAACATCTTACCAAAACCTCTGGGATACCATGAAAACAGTACTAAGGGGGGAATTCATTTCTCTACGAACACACATGAAGAAAAAGGAAAGATCACAAGTTAACAGCCAAACAAATCATCTAAGCGAGTTGAAAAAGTAAGACCACCGAAACCCTAACTTCAGCAGAAGAATCCAGATCTTAAAATAAAAGCCCAAATTTGGGACATAGAAGACAAAAGTATAATACAAAAAAAAAAAAAAACAATGAAACAAAAAGTTTGTTATTTAAAAGGATAAACAAGATTGATTGACCCCTAGCTAGAGTGACCAAGAAAAAGAGAGAAAAATCCCCAATAAACACAGCAGCCAACAGATACATGAAAAAATGCTCAATCTCACTCATCATCAAAGAAACGCAAATTAAAAACACAGTGAGATACCACCTAACTCCAATCAGGATGGCCATCATCCATAATTCAAAAAACAGCAGAAGCTGGAGAGTATGTGGGAAAACGGGAACACTTCTACACTATTGGTGAGAGTGTAAACTAGTACAACCTCTGAAAAACAGTTTGGCAATTCCCCAAAAATCTAAAAGTCGACCTTCCATACGACCCCGCAATCCCCATACAGGGAATAGTCCCGGAGGAACTCAAATCATTCTATGAAAAAGATACCTACACACGCATGTTTATTGCAGCATTGTTCACAATAGCAAAAACATGGACCCAACTGTTCTGCCCATCTAAAGAGGACTGGATAGAATATATGTGGTACATATATATGATGGAATATTATGCAGCCATAAAGAAGGACAAAATTATGAACTTCACAGCAACTTGGATGGACTTAGAGTCTAGAATACTGAGTGATCTATCACAGAAACAAAGCACTGAGTATCCCATGTTCTCACTCATAAATGGACCTTGAACAATTAACAATTATCATAATACTATAAGAAAAGGATTGGCATTTGTGGGAAATTGCTGGGGGTCAGGAAGCATTGGCAGTTATGGGAATCTGCCAGGGGAGGGGGGCACACCTCATCAACAAAGGTACCTGCATAATGAACATTTGTATACCTAACCCTGAATTGTACCCCACATATTTAAAATTTTTTTTAAATTATTTTAAAAAACAAATTACCCCACTAAAAAATGGGCAAAGAACATGAGTAGACACTTAAAGGAAGACATACAAGCAGCCAATAAACATTTGAAAAACTGATCAGCAATACTAATCATCAGATAAATGCTAATCAAACCCACTATGAGATCCCATCTCACACCAGTCAGTATCACTATTTTTAAAAATCAACAGGCGTTGGTGAGGCTGTGGAGAAAGGGAAACTCTTGAACTCTGTGGGTGGGAATGTAAGCTAGTTCAATCTTTATGGAAAGCAGTTTGGAGATTTCTCAAAGAACTAAAATTAAAGCTGCCATTCAACCCAGCAATCCCACTTCTGGGACTATACCCAAAGAAATACAAATCGCTGTACCAAAAAGAAACCTACATATGTGTGTTTATTGCAGCACTATTCACGATAACAAAAATGCGGTACCAACCCAAATGCTCATCAAAGGTGGACTGGTTAAAGAAAATGTGGTACATAGAGACTATGAAATACTACACAGCCATAAAAAAGAACAAAAATCATATCCTTTGCAGCAACATGGATGCAGCGGAGACCATATTTCTAAGTGAATTTTCACAGAAACAAAAAATCAGGATACCACATGTTCTTACTCATAAGTGGGCACTCAGCATTGGACACACACAGGCACAAGGATGGCACAGCAGGCACTGGGTACTTGTAAAGGAGGCAGGGAGGGGGATAAGGGATACAAAGCCATCCATTGAGTACCATGCCACTTTTGAGGGACAGAGGGTGGAGAGTTCATCACAGGCCCAAACCTCTCCTTCACACAATATACATATGTAACAAAACCTCACATGTACTCCACGATTCCGAAGTGAAATTTAAAAATTTGAAAAGCAACCCAAAAGAATAATGGACAAAAGATATAAACAGACGATTTGCAGGAGAAGAAACTTGAATGACCACTATACATATGAAAAGATCAACTCAGTAGTAATCAAGGAGATGCAAATTTAAATAATGAGATACTAGTTCACATTCACCAAATTAGTACCAATTTTAAAAGTTTGACAAAACCAAGTGTTGAAAAGATTGTGGAGAAATCAGTATTCTTATATTCTCCTGATGGAAGCATGATTTAGTACATCCACTTTGGAGAATAGTTTGACAGTATCAAAGAAAACTTGAAGTGCTCATAGCCCTTCAATTTCAATTTTAAGACTCTTTCCTACGGAAAAATCATGATAGGTACAACAGCAGATATGAGCGTGTTCATTGAAATGTCATTCATAATTATGAAAAAATGAAAGCAAACTACATGTCCATCAATATGATTTGGGTGTGCATGTATTTGATAAAATTCTGTGCAACAAAAAAGAAATGAACAAGACCTAAATGTTTTAATATAAATAGATATGAAAAAGTATAATGTTGAGTGCAGAATTAATACAATCTCTGGAAGTGTAAGTACCAAACTCATAACAGTCTGAGGCTGAGGTTTTGCTGGAAAGGAAAACAAGGGAAGGAGTAGAGAGAGACAATGGGATTTTAGCCTTATCTGTTGTATTTATGCTCTTCAAAGTGGATATATTCATGTTTTGGTGTGTAAATAAAATTAAAATTAAGCACGATTAAAATAAGTAAGCATGACAACATAAATTATTTCACAACAAAGTTTTCATCAAATTTGTGAAGTTTAAATTCAAAGTGCCATCTTTCAGTGTCATGGAGCTCAAGTCCATTATTTATATCCGTTCAAGTACACTATTCTCTGACCAAGGTCTTTGCCTAAGCCTTGGTTGAGATAATAGTGGCAAAGACAACAGTATGTTTCAATGTTATTTAATGAGAAACTTTGAGTTGTTGATACAAGTGCTTTTAAAAATGCAAAGCTTTGGACTGGCCATTACCCTTTGTTTTAGCTAGAGAATGAAGAAGTTCAGAGAATATTTATATCCTAGTTACCATAAAATTTAAATTAAATCTATACTTATTCTGTACCATGTTATCTTAAAGCTGAATTTCTGTCTGAGTTTACAGTATAAGTCAGTTTTCTTATAATAGTCAAAGGTTTGTTTTAATAATTTTAAGGACTGCTGATTTGTAATGTTGAGAATATAAATTCTTGTTATAGGAAACTACATTTTTTAGAATGTTGGCCCTTTGTTCCCATAAAACTGTAAACTACATTTGCCATAGTTTGCATTTGCTCACAAAATTTACAATAGTTAAACGTACCCTTGAACCTTCTCCCCACCCCAATCTTGTTACAATTAACTCAACCACACTGTAGGACTTTTTCCTTTGGAGAAGGAAAAAGTATAATGAAGATGTTTTCCTTGCAGAACTTATTTTTACACATAAATTAAACAAATGATTCAAACAAAGCATTTTGAAAGTACAAAACCAAATCTTATTCCATTGTACATGATTCACCAGGAATCCAATTTAAAGTCAAAGTTATAAATGGAATATCGTGAACATAGCAATTAACATTCTATGTTTCCCTCTACAACAATAAATTTCCCATTGAGAAAGATTTAAACAAAAAATAAAAAGGGGGGAAAGTACTAAAAGAAAACTTAAAGTTTAAAACAAAAATATCTTAGTGGGAGGTCTCACTGAAACCATTTTTAAAAGGATGAATAAGTTCAGCTCGCTCTCTCTCTCTCTCTCTCTCTCTCTCTCTCTACATATATATATATAAAGTCTATATTACCTAAATAAATAAGCAAGCAAAGTCAAAGCACAGTCAGTAAACTGGGAGAAAATATCTACAATACAAATTACAAAAAGCTAATTTCATAAAATGTATAAACACAGAAAAACCAAAAGAGAAAAAATGGGCAAATGTCATGAACAGGTTACAGAAAAGGGAGTGCAAAAGAAAATGCAATTTTTTTAATGAAAGAAAAAGCTACAACAAAATGCCGATTTTTATTTATCAGAGCAGAAAAAAATCTCAAAGCTTGATAATACAAGGAAACGGTCACTCTTTTACTTTGAGGTAGGAATTTTACTTGGCACAATCCCTATGGAGAACCACTTGGCCATATCTGTTAAATTTTCAATGCACATAGTGTCTTTCCTATATTCTACTTCTAGAACTATCATTGAGATATATTCAAACAAATATGCAAAGAGATAGATACAATTTATTGTAGCAAAAAGCTTGGAACAACCTAAATTCCCATCGGTAGAGATGCATAAATAAATCATGGTACACCTAGAATGGAATGCCTGATACAACTGCGGAATAATGTCCAAGGCATGTTTTACACGAAACAGGCAAGGCACAGAGCAGTGTAGAAAAGACACTGTGGCTGTGGATCTGTTTTTAGATTATATACACATGTGAGAATATGTGCACATGAAATCTTTGGAAATGTAAAAAACTGATAGCAGTGGTGGGACCAGAAGGCAAGACTTACTTTTCATTACATATTCATTAATGCCTTTTGAATTTTTTACCAAATGCATAGATCAACTACTTTAAAAATTAATTAACTAAAATTGGTAAGGGGGCAGAAGATGTCTAAGTACATATAAATGCTTTATAAATTGGACAATCTGGGCTCAGCATAATTTCCTAGAAAGATTAACTTTAACTTTTCTAGGGAAGTTAATGGCCAGAAAAACTAAAGACTAAATGTTATAGTCATGTTAGATGTCAGAGTGTACTTCTGGCTAAGAATACATAAATTATATCAAGATAGCAGTAGAATTTTATAAATCTGGAATTTCGGCCAGCTTTCTCTTCTGTAGAGTACTGTCCAAGATCCAGGGAGCTGATAAAGTATCAAGATATTGGTGGGGGGGGAGGGAATAGAGCAGATCTAATGTTGAAATCAGCTCTCTACACAGATGTACATTGAGACATCCGCTACCCCATTTGGTCTTCAGTCAGTCCACACAGATCAGCAAGAAGCTGTCTTTATTCCTATCCAAATGGGAACTTCAGGATCTACAATTCTTTCTGCTTCTCCCACACCGTGCTGAGAGTGGAACAAGGACTCTTTTCTCTCCCGTTTGCAAGCCACACTGAGGAATATGACCCTCCTTGAGGCTGAATGGTTGTATTTTCTTGGATGCCAGGGCACAACGTCCAAGTCATATCAGCCTCCTTGTCCCCAAACCTCTCTAAGGTTTGGTGTCCCCCACCTTTGCCATCAGTCTGGAGAATAGGGGGCAAGGGCCCTCTCTCTGGGACCTCCTGGAATTTCCACTTTCCTTAACTCCTCTCTGTATAAGCTGTCTCCCCTGAGGAATCGTTTTCTTGCTTTAGTAAAGCAAGAAGTCACACTCTTTCTTAATGTTTCTCAAAAGCATTTTGTCTATACCCTGAATATACTCTGAACCTTCTAACTTCAACTAAGGTTTAACTTTTCAAAACATACGCATTTTTTTTTACCATGTTACATCATTAATCTATAGATAGGACCTCTGGGCCAACTATCTTCTTGAAAGCAGAGATTCTAAAAAGAACATAAGTTAGTGTTCAATATTGAATACTAACCTATCCCAAATACAATGGAAAACACTTAAAGTATGGAATCTTTTGGTCAGATACATAGGTTCAAATTCTGACCTTCCATGTATTGGCTATGTCACGTTGGGAAGGTCATTTAACTTTTCTGTGTATGTTTCCTCATGAATAAAATGGAAATAATAACAATACCTACCACACAGGGTTATTGTAAAGATCTGAGGAATTCATAAGTGATTGCCTACTGTCTAGTATGGACCCCATGAATGTTAGCCACTATTGTTATTAGTAATAAGAGCAGTGTCATTATTGGTAATTATTATTGCAGTCTTCACATCTCTAGTCACTGGTTGTCCATTGTCTCTGCCATGGACTATAATATAATATAGTATATTATAGCAAATTTCCTTCCCCAAATGGGCTTGGAAATATTTAAGAGTGAAGGGTGAAGAAGTCAGAGATAAAGGATGCTGCCATGGTTGGTTCTAGACAACAGATGTAGAAGATAGATTGCAAATGCAGAAGACACTCTCTTACTCACTTTCCCCTACTGTTGGTGAAAGCTTCCTGTCTCTATGAGCAATGACATAGTAGAAATAGATAGAAATGTTCTACCATTTATGGGATCAGTCCCACATTTCTCCTCATAGCCTTATCCACAACTTGATTATTAGAAATTCTTCCAGAGCCGGGTATGGTGGCTCACGCCTGTAATCCCAGTATTTGGGGAGGCTGAGGTAAGAGGATCACCTGAGCCCACAGGTTTGAGACTAGTCTGGGTAACATGGTGAGGCCTCATCTCTACAATAAATCAAAAAAGTGAGCCAGGCGTGATAGCACATACCTGTAGTTCCAGCTACTTGGAAGGTTGAGGCGGAAGGATCGCCTGAGCCCAACAGCTTAAGGCTGTTGTAGCTGTGAACGTGTCACTGCACTCCAGCCTGGACAACAGAGTGAGACTCCAACTTAAAAAAAAGAAAAAGAGAAAAAAGGAAGAAAAAGAAATTCTTCCTAGTATAGGCTAGATCTTTGGCCAATATGCCTGTGTTTTGGTCCTACTATAAGTTTGTATTTCTCCTAGTATCTTCAGGATAATAATAATTTCATGAGTAGTCGTTTGGAGGTGAGTTCCTCCCCTGCCCTCTCAGTTAGGTGGTTGTATATAAAAGCAAGAGTTATCACCTGAAAATATTCACTGATGAACTAGACACCTATGAAGTTAGTTACCACTCAGCATCTCTCCTCATGTTATACACTAACCTCTACCTTCATGGAAATTCTGTCCCCACAACATTTGACAACACAAAGAAGATTGAAGAGAGAAATTTAAGTCTTGTAAAATGAAAAGGATAAGATAGGCACCTCAAAGAGGGTAATTTGAATATTAAAGTATGAAATAAGACCCTTGGAAAATTGATGAAGTCTTTGAAAATTTTTTGCAAAAACTGATTCTACATGATTACACTATGAAAAATCAAAATATGAAGAAAAGAATGTCATATCCTGCTATCACACCATTTGTCAGAAAATGTATGCCAAAAAGCAACATTTGATTTATTCCTTGTTTTTAACCCATGCACAGTTATAAGCTGAATTTTACAAAGTGAAATAAAGTAAATTTGTTTTAATGATTTTTGTTTCTAGCCAATGCACTAATTAAACCTTCTTTGTCTTGAAATATTTGTCCCCATATAAAATGGATTCCTTTTAAAAGTCTTACTTTTAAGAGGACACTTACTTTTTTCTAGTATCTATTTAGCCCAGACTATGAGGGATTACTGCCTAACAAAAGTAGAACTCAAGGACTTTCAAACTCAAATCTTTAGTTCCTTTTCCTTGTTCTCAACTGAGAATTCCACAGAAAATGAGAGTCTTCATTGTTTTTCCAAAACTCAGAAAATTGTATGCATAAGAGAATAAGGAACCATGTGTTCAACTTTTGAACAATGTGTTTAATTTTACAATCTTAGATTATAAGAATGGCCTCAAAGACAGAATGTTTGGAAGAAACTCTAGATCTAATATCATAAAGCTTTTCATTAAGATGGCTGCTACTCTATGGAGTTCAAACATACATACCTTAAATTTATATGCAAAGAAAACAACACAGATTATAGTATTAAGATTCACTACAACTTTCTGACTGGACCTAAGCCTACAGCAGAAATAGAATTTTTCCCCATGTACAATCTCCATTAATATGGGGGGGAGCTAAATAAATCCAGGCTAGTTGCTTTGATTAAAACCATAAACTTAGTATGCCTTGCAGATAGATTCAGTGGGCTAACTATACCTCTGGGGGCCAGACATCAAACCATGTCTCTGATTCAGATCTTTCATGGTGGCTGACAAAGGGGAAGCTTCAACATAGAAATGAGCTCAACCTTTCTAAAGTCCCAAGGAAAAGCAAGACAAATTTGTTTTTACAGCTAGTCACTTTTTAGATCTGAGAACAACCAGATTTCATGGCTCCTGGCCTAGTTCACTCTTCTTGGATTTCACCATCTAGAATTCAGCAACTTTGCCAAAAACGCCTTCTTCGAGATTCAATACCAACTACACTATGGCAGAGAAGGAACTGAGAGTGGCTCCAGTGTTATTATCTGCACTCTATGACTAATATGACAGAGATCATGAGTGAGACTAGAATAAATATCTAGGGCAAATATGGTTAACCTGGGGTTCAAGATTTTGAGAGGTGCATGATAATGGGTGGGGAGAAAAAAAATGCATCTTTTTTTTCCACTAAGCTCTAACTGGACATTTTTCACAATCATAAAGACAATAAACTACAACAATATTAGCAGCATCTAAGACTTTGTCACCAATAAAAAACACAAATATTTTAATATAGTTGCTACAGATCTCTAAAAATATTATATACAATATCCCTACTTCAAAATTATAGTAGTAGCTAACCTATTGCTAGAATTGCGTGTGATTACCATCTTCCTCCTATAGACACTCAGTGTGTGAGACGGGTAACCAACTACTGAGGAACTCTGTACTTCACAACCACTCTGCCACCATATTCTCCCAGATTGCCACATTAAAGTCACATGTTCTCACATGGGGGAACCAGATCCATGCTACTTTCTGGTACTCCTTCTCTACAATTATTGGTCAGTCACTGAAGGAAGTGAGTTAGAGACTACATCAGAGTTCAATGTTCTCATTCAGGCCAAGCGACAACAGTCGTCACACTAATACTTTCTTTAATAAATAATGTTGTTTAACTTAGCTACAGTCAGCCCCTCATATTTCTGGGTTCTGCATCTATAGATTTAGCCAAACACAGATGGGGAAAAAATTTATGGTTACATATGTACTAAACAAATACAGATTTTTTTTCTTGTCATTATTTCCCAAACAATAGAATATAACAACTACTTATCTAGAATTTACATAGGATTAGGCATTATAATAATCTAGCGGTGATAGAAAGTATATAGGAGGATGTATATAGGTTATATGCAAATATTGAGGGACAATGATATATTCTAAATGATTTTATAATTTAATGGGTTAATAAATAAGTACATACATGACCATGCCATGAATTTAATATTTTAACAACTACATATAACTATAATCAGTTTGTAATTCAATATGTTTTATTTTATTCACTTAAAAACATCATTTTGAGAAGGGTTCCTTAAGCTTCACCAGACGACCAAAGAGTTTCACGGCACCAAAAAGGCCAAGAGTTGCTGACCCTGATTACAGCAAGAACTACATGGTCAGGGCCAAAATGCACTTTCCCAGGTAAATTTGGGTCTAGTGATACAGTCAATTCATATGACTTAGTCAAAGAATATTTTTTCATTGATATTTTACATATAATTATTCTTTCCTATACTTCGAATATAAGCACTGAATGTTAAATCTGTAGGCAAATACTAATATGCTTTTTCTTTTTAAAATTATAATGGAAAGTACCATGAACCAAGGTAGGAATCCCAGAGAGTATTCCATTAATCAAACCCCTTCCCTAACCACTACACACACATTACATAGAAGTGCAGACACCAAATTCTTCTATCAATATGGAAATGCTGTACATGAAGTCCCTGTGCATCCATCCTCATGGTGTTCAATATTAGATAGCTTCATTCCATGATGCCAAAACCACCAGGTCACACGTTAAACCACAGCCATCCCCTTAAGAAAGAGACAGTAAACAGCAGGGAGAATTTTAAGGCTCAATTTAGAGCAGATAATGCAAAGAAGAATCCACTGGCATTCTGTTTACAGGACTATTTTCCTACCTAATGTCATTTACTAATCCTCCTCACAACATTATGCACATATTCTTTTTACTCAATAAAAACCTTTCCCTCACTGACCTCTGATAAATTCTCCTGAGCTCTCCTTTTCATCTCTTTTCCTGCTTTTCCTCTCAATAAACCTTAACTTATGACTTAGAGAGTCCTTGATTTACTATGATACATTTTTCCATTTTAATTGATTTTTTTTTTTTTAGTCATTTCTTCTCTCTGCTTCTTGACCTGACCAGAAATCTGGCTTTCTAGATCACACCTACTTTACTTCATTTACTCATCCCATTGACTGAATAAATGTGCCAGATCTATGTGATTTATGTCCACAAAGAATCTAAAGTGAAAGGAGCAATACAAGACAAAATTTAACTGGCAGAGTACTGTGCCCAGTGCTATCACAAGGATTACTTGTGGTGGTATGGAGAGTACTCACATCAGCAGGACACATACAAGTACTAGGGAAATACAGAGAGTGGAGACCTGAGCTTTGGCTCACAAAGAAGGTAACACCAAAGCTAGATCATAAAGACAGTGGCTGGAGAATGCACAATATATACTATAACAAATAATACAATGGGAGAGAGATTTTTTGTGCTGAAATAGACATATGTTTATGATCAAAGGGTCTTTGAAATCAGCCAGAAATGGGGAGAGGGAGAAAAGAGAGAAACAAAGTATTCTTACGTAAGAATAAAACTTAAGCTAGTTGATTTATAGTTAAACATAAAAGACAGAATTTAATCTTGACTCACTTTTCCTAAATCCCCACTAAAATGGCAGTAAAGGATTTTAAGATATGAACTCACAAGTAAAAAGGGAATAGCAGAGGAGCTAAAAGCAATTTAAATTTAGAAACAAGAAAGCAGATAGACAAGTAAAACTGCCCAGTAGACCGGAGAAAGCTGGTCCTGAAGGAAGACCAGAACTAAGCTGATCTGGGCTCCAAGAGAGTCTCAGGAATTAGAGACTTCAAGTATCCCCCAAAGTGACTATGTTGGTGGAGTTGAAATGGGTGAACGCATTGAAAGTCTCAGTTAGCAGCAATAGGATTCCTAGTGCACCAGTTCATTCCACCAGTTGGGTAATGCTCTTCCCTCACCTTGGCCGAAAGTTGAAGGCTTCCTTCTCTTGCATATGAGCCAAATGTACCCCGGACTTAGAAACACGAGGTTTATTGAGAACTAGGGTAAAGTGCATTACTAAAAGAAAAAAAAAAACCTGGGAAAATAGTAGAGAGAACACAGTGAGTGATTACACTAGAGAGCACCCCTTCCCAACTTGGTTCCCAGAATACCTGTAGCCAAGCTTTCACCTGCCAGACAGGGGATTGAAGAATTCTGCTCTGGGAAAATTGACTCAATGAAAATTAGATAGATAGATAGATAGATAGATAGATAGATAGATAGATAGATAGATAGATAGATAGAGGACCCCCCCCAAAGAAATGGCATATTGCTGTCATTCAAACATGAAGCACACCATTTAAAACTTACACACACCACATAGATGTAGAACCACTGTGCTCTTAAATATGATAGAAGTGCCAAGATCAGCAGACATTTGAGGAAAGATTCTAACACTAAAGAGAAAAGCAAAACAAAAGGCAGAGAGAGAAACTTGGAGGAAAGGAACCAATACTAAATGCAGAAGAAAACCTCAAGAATATAATTACTATCTTCCATAAGACATTGCATCCATGAGCAAAAACAAGATGAAAGAAATAACGCTCTTAGAGGTTAAAAATATGGTCAGATAAATTAAAGCTCAGTAAAAGGGTTAGAAGAGAAACTTGGAGAAATATCCTGGGAAGTAGACTAAAAGACAAAAAGCTGAAAAACATGAGAGAAACTAGAAAAACTAGAGGATCAGTCCAGGAGCTCCAGGAAATGACTGAAAAATAGTTTCCAGAAACAGAGAACAGAAAAAAAATGGTTAAAATAAAATATAAGAGAAAAAAACACAAAAGAAATTCTTGGAGCTAAGGAGCACTAGTTAAATGGAAGTAAATAATTGCATCTCTAAGAAAAAGAATATAACATGACCTACACAAGGTCATACAGTCATGAAATATCATATCATCAGAGACACACAGAAGATCCTAAATGTATCCAGAGATAACCCAATGGCACTGAATTTCTCATTAACAACACTGAAACCTGGAAGACAAATGGTATATCTTCAAAATTCTGAGAAAAGGAAAGTATTCCATTACTGAAATCCGTATTACTTCATATCCATTACTGAATACATATTTTAGCAGAATGACAAATGGTTAAGCATCAGAATCAACATTCAGTCATAATCAAATGTCATCATACAAGAATAAGTATGAAAGTTTATTTTTCAAAAGTAATAACTACTGAAATTTTATTAAAAGTTTTAACAAACATTTTAAAAATGCTAGCATTGTAATGCAGGAGCAATTTCTCAACATGATTTTGTAATTAGAAACGAAATCGTTCCTGTAGTCACCACACTCCCACCTGAAAGGCTAGAGGCTCGTTTCCAACGAAGTCAACAGAGAAGCAAGCTATATTTTAGCTACCTCTGCTGGCACAAAGTGCTATTGTGATAATGTTGCCACCAAGTCATTAGGTTCCCCTTTGTCTTTAATGGTAGCCAACTCAGGAAAAGTCTTGTCTTGGCTTTAATTCCTAGGCTTGAAGAGTTGGTTAAGGATTAACTAATTTCTTCTTTTAAAAAAAGATTTGAGGTACAAGTCAGAATTAGGTACATAAGTGGTCTACGTACAGGTGAAGTTTGGGCCTCTCACTGGTCCTCATTTCACCTGGTTTGGAATCAGGTATACTTTATCAGTGAAAGGGGGTTTTTGAGAGATTCTCTGGGATCTTTGAGGTGTAGGATCATATTGTCAGCCATGAGGGATAACTTGACTTCTTTCTTATTTGGATACCCCTGATTCTCTTCCCTTATCTGGTTGTTCCAACTAGGACTTTCAACACTATGTTGAACAGGAGGGGTGAGAGTGGGCAACCTTGTCTTCTTCCGGTTTTCGGGGCAAGTGCTTCCAATGTCACTGTAATAGTCCCTCAAGATGCTTTCTAAACATTTTCAAAGAATACTTAAGATGGTCGTCCTTTCAGGATGATGTGGAGAAGAGGTTAACTCTCCCAGCCAAGGCGCCTTAGAGAAACCAGCCTGGCCCACCTACTGACGTCAGCAAAATCACCCTAGTTGAGGTCAACAGAAAAAACACTCCGTTGAGCCCAACTCCCCAGCCAAATTGTGGACCCATAGAATCATGAGCAAATAAAGGGATGTTTGTTGAAAAAAGAGTTGTTTTCCTCCCTTATACTTTTAGTTGCAAATATTTTCACCTACAAATTGCTATTTCACACAATCACTTGCAAAAATTTGTCATTAACTTTAGATCAAGGTTGTGGGAATAAACCATGTAATTGAATATCAAGATAATAAAACAGTTCCTGAATTTTTCTGCATATCAGCTTTCATTGCATGTTTATCAATTTTAGCATCCTCACCTGGAGTAGAATTATATAAGAATCTTTCAAGTAAGTAAAAAGAAAGAAATATGTGCACTCTCAAGACAGATACAATTTGGTATCTCTGGAAGTGTAAACCATTAAACTACTTCCTCTGCAAGTTCCCATCAATTCTTTTTTGGTCCTGTTATGTTGGTTTTGTTGTCTCAAAGTTTTCAATTTAGTTTTTCTTCTGCCCAAGCAGCCTTTTTAACGTAAATGGTCCTACTTGATCCTATCTGCACATCTTATATAAGTGCATTAAAAGGCAGTTCCATAGTCTTACTCCTTGTATATTGTGTAGTTTGCTTTTGTAAGAATAATGATAAAGTAGATCATCATATTTATGCTTTCAGCAAGAATTACTTTTTATTGTACTATGCTATAATTCCTTTATTTTCACACAAATGAAGGCTGTAAACAAAACTTTGTGATGCCTAAATCACTCACATTCTTTATTGTGTTTGCTTCATTGTCAGTAACAACCTAAGATGACTTCAAGGAAATGGATAGTTTTCAAAAAATATATAAATTGTTAAAACTAACTCAAAAAGAAGTAAAATACAAATCTAAACAGGCCAGTAGCAGTGGCTCATGCCTGCAATCCCAGCAATTTGGGAGGCCAAGGCTGGAGGATAGCTTGAGCCCAGGTGTTTGAGACTAACCTAGGCAACATAGTGAGAGCTCATCTTTACACAAAAAATTTTTTAAAAATGAGACAGCACAGTGGTGCACACCTGTAATCCCAGCTACTCAGAAGACTGAGGTGGAACGATCATCTGAGCCCTGTGATCAGGCCACTGCACTGTAGCCTGGGTGACACAGACCCCAACTCAAATAAACAAACAAACAAACATACCAATAATCATTCAATAAACTAGAGAAGATGACCCCAAATTTTTCAGTGATACACTGAGCTCTTACAAGTAGGTTATGTGCATCTTTTTCCAATTCTGTTTTCAGTGACATCACATTAGTAGCTTGAAATCTGCTGTGGTGGGAGTATTTACATCACAGAAATAGAAACAGCAACAAAACAGGGCTCTTTCTTTTCAGATAGCTGGTTGTTGAACATTTTCCATCATAGTCCTGAAATTACCTCTCCATCCAAAGTAACACAGGCCTCCATAAAGTCTCAGCAAACATTCAAGGACAAGTAATTACCATATTACATTCCTTCCTATTTATATTTGCATTTCTTTCTGTATAATTTTTATATTCTTAATTTTACAGCAAAGCTCCTTGAACAGGTTCACCATACAGTCTCCAGTCCTTTCACCATTCTATTTTAAATTCACTACAATCAGGCTTTTATCGCCACCACTCTACCGGAACTATTGTGTCAAGCTCATTATGACCTTAATGTTTGACAAATCCAATGGTTAGTTTACATTCTTACTTTACTTGACCAATCAGTACTGTTTGACATAGTTGGTCATTGCCTCTTCCTTAAGACATTCTTCTTTTGGCTTCTAGGGCACTATCTTCTACTAGTTTTGCTCCTACTTACGTGTTGTTTCTGAGTTTGCTGATTCTTCCTCATCTTTCTGATATTTTAAAGTTGCCCAAGGGCTCAGTCCTTACATCTCTTCTCAATCTTTATCAATTCCCTAGAAGACCTTATCCACTTCAAAAGTTTACTTACATTATATATGCTGATGAATCCCAAATTTTTGTCCCCAGCGTGAACCTCCCCCATGAACTCCAAACTTATGTATTCAACTATCACACATCACTATCTAGTCATCTAATAGACATCTCAAATCTGATATTTCTAGACATCTGAAGGGGAACCCAACAAAACTCAGAATTTATTTATAAAAATAATTTATTTATTCTTACATGTTTAAAGTACTCTCTGTTTGATGTCATGCACCTATCAAGATGCTTTTTCCACTGCTCAAAACAGGATTTGAACTCGTCGTTTCTATGCCTCTTAGTGTTTCTGTCGTTTTTTTGTTTCACTTCTTCAATATTAGCAGAAAATTTCCCTTTGGGGATTTTTTTCATCAGAGGAAAATAAAAACAAAGTCCCCAGGGGTGAGATAGGGTGAACAGGGAGGGTAGAGCACTGGGGTCATGATATTTCTGGTCCAAAACTGCTGAACACTCAGCACAGGGTCGGCAGGTGCACTCATAAATCACCCATCATGAAATGGGCAAACAAGTTGAAAGAATCTCCAAAAAAATTTACTTTTTGTTACAGTATTACGGTAGTTGTTCAAGGTCCTCTTATGAGTGAAAGCATGTGAAAGTCAGCTCTTTGTTTCTGTGAGATATCACTCAGTATTAGAAACTCTAATTCCATCCAGGTTGCTGTGAAGTTCATGATTCTGTTCTTCTTTATAGCTGCGTAATATTTCATTGTGTATAGGTACCACATGTTTTTAATCCAGTCCTCTTTTGATGGACAGCACAAGGAGGGGCAGGGAGGTGGGATATTAGACAAAAGAAACTATCCAAACCAAAGCACAGAAAGAAGAAAATTAGACTAAAAAAATGAACACAGACTCGGTGGCCTGTGGAACAATATCAAGTTATCTAACAAATACAACATGTTCCCTTTTCCCCCGCATCATCTCCTGCATCTGTTGTTTTTTGAATTATTGATGATGTCCATCCTGACTGGAGTTAGGTAGTATCTCAGAGTGTTTTTAATTTGCATTTTTTTTGATGACTAGTGAGGCTGAGCATTTTTTAATGTATCTGTTGTTTGCTCGTATGTCCTCTTTTGAGAAGTGTCTATTCATATCTTTTGCCCATTTTGTAATGGGGCTTTTTTTTCTTTTTTCTTTTTGGCAGTTTGAGTTCCTTGTAGATCCTAGATGTTAGGTCTTTGTTAGCTATGCAGTTGGCAAATATTTTTTCCCAGTCCGAGGGCTGTCTCCCCATTCTCTTGATGGTTTCTTTGGCTTTGCAGAAGCTTGTCAGCTTGATAAGGTCCCATTTGTCTATCTTATCTCTCATGGCATGGGCAGTTGGGCTTTTGATCAGGAATTGGTTGCCAGTTCCAATTTCCATAAGGGTGTCTCCTGTGTTTTTTAAGGTTCTTGATCCATTCAGAGTTGACTTTTGTGTATGGTGATAGGCAGGGGTCTTGTTTTAATCTTCTGTATGTGGTCAGCCAGTTTTCCTAGCACCATTTATTGAATAGGTTCTTGTCTCCCCAGTGGTTGATGGTGGAGGCTTTGTTGAAGATGAGTTGGTAGAAAAAATGAGGTTTTGCTTCCAGAATCTCTATCCTGTTACATTGGTCTATTTGCCTGTTCTTGTACCAATACCAGACTATTTTGATTATTGTAGCTTTATAATAAATTTTAAAGTATGGGAGTGTGATACCTTCCACTTTGTTTTTATGCTAAGACTTGTTTTTGGCTATTTGTGGCTGTTTTTGTTCCCATATGAATTCCTGAATTATCATTTCCAAGTCTGAGAAGAATACTGCTGTTAAGTTAATGGGTATTGCATTGAATCTGTAGATTGCCTCGGGTAGGATAGACATCTTAATTATGTTGATTCTTCCAGTTCATGAGCATGGACAATTTTTCCATTTGTCTATGTCATCTTTGATTTCTTTGAGCAGTGTTTTGTAGTTTTCATTGTAAAGGTCCTTTGTGTCTCTGGTTAGGAAGATGTCAAGCTATTTCATTTTGTGTGTGTGGCTATTGTGAATGGGATTTCACTTTTTATTTGGGTTTCTGTTTATCTATTGTTGGTCTACAAGAATGCATCTGTCTTTTGCACATTTATTTCATACCCTGAGACTTTGCCAAAGTCCTTTATCAGTGCAAGGAGGTTTTTGATCGATTCTTTGGGAGGTTTGAGGTATAGAATCATGTTGTCTGCAAAGAGGAATAACTTAACTTCCTCTTTTCCTGTTTGGATACCCCTGATTTCCTTCTATTGTCTGATTGCTGTAGCTAGGACTTCCAATACTGTGTTAAGCTGGAGCGATGACAGTGGGCATCCTTGTTTTGGTCTGGTTTTCAGGGGAAATAGTTCCAACTTCTGTCTGCCTAGTGGTATGTTTGCTGTGGGTTTCTTGTAGATGACCCTTACCATTTTGAAGTATGTTCCAACTATGCCTAGATGTTCAAGGGTTTTTATCAAGAAGGGGTGCTAGATTTTATTGAAAGCTTTTTCCTCATGTGGTTTTTGTCTTTGCATCTGTTGATGTTTTTAATTACATTTGTGGTCTTGTAGATGTTGAACCAGCCCTGTATCCCAGGGATGAAGTCTACTTGGTCATGGTGGATGATTTTTTAGATGTGTTGTTGGATCCAGTTTGCTAGAACCTTGTTGAGAATTTCAGCATCTATGTTCATTAGGGATCTTGGCTTGTAGTTCTCTTTCTTTGTTGGATCTTTACCCAGTTTGACTATCAATGTGATGATACCTTCATAAAATGATTTGGGGAGAGTTCCATCTTTCTCATTTGCCTGGCATAGTGTCAATAGGATTGATTTCAGTTCCACCTTGTATGTTTTGTAGAATTCTGCTGAAAAGCATCTGGTTCAGGGATTTTTTTTTTTTTTGGAGGTAGTTTTCTTATGACAAAGTCAATTTCCTGGGTGGTTATTGGTCTATTTAGGGTCTCAATTTCTTCCTGTTTCAATCTGGGGAGGTTGTGTGATGTCAGAAAGTCCTCCGTTTCCTTTAGGTTTTCAAGTTTGTTTTCATACAAGTGTACATAGTAATCGCTGATAATCTTTTGTATTTCTCTGGGGTCAGTTGTAACTAGATCTTTTCCATTTCTGACTATTTATTTGGGCTTTTTCTCTCTTTTTCTTGGTCAGTACAGCTAGGGGTCCATCAATCTTGTGTATCCTTTCAAAGAATCAGCTTTTGGTCTCATTGATTTTTTTTTTTTTGTATTATATTTTTGTCTTCTATGTCCCATATTTGGGCTTTTATTTTGAGATCTGGATTCTTCTGCTGAAGTTAGGGATTTGGTGGTCTTGCTTTTCCAGCTTCCTTAGGTGATTTTTTAGGCTGTTAACTTGTTATCTTTCTGTTTTCTTCATGTGTGTTCATAGAAATATAAATTCCCCTCTATTACTGTTTTCATGGCATCCCAGAAATTTTGGTATGAGGTTTCTTTGTTTTCATTTGTTTCCAGGAATCTTTTAATTTCTGTTTTAATTTCCATGGTGACTGAGGAATTGCTCAGCATCTTGCTGTTCAGTGTCCTTGTCTTTATGAGTTTTGGAGGAACTTTGTTGGTGTTGATATTTATTTTTACTCCACTGTGGGTTAGGAAGATGAATGGTAGTATTCCAATCTTATGTAATTTGTTTATGCTTGATTTATGACTGAGGACGTGGTCGATCTTAGAGTATTTTCCATGTGGTGATGAGTAGAATGTATAATCCGTGGTTGTTGGGTGGAGTGTTCTGTAGGTATCAATTAAGTCCATTTGGTCAAGTGTCATATTGAGGTTCTGGATCTCCTTGTTGATTTTTTTGTCTTGATGATCCATCTGAGGCTGTAAGTGGGGTTAAATCCCCAGCTATAATAGTGTTAGTTTTAGTTACCTAAAAGCTGCTTTATGAAGTTTTGCTTTTTTTAGTTACCTAGAAGCTGCTTTATGAAAGTTGGTGCTCCTATGTCGGATGCATATATGTTTAGAATGGATATTGTTTGTTGATGGATTGAACTTCTTATCATTATGTAGTGACCTTCTATATATTTTTAAATTTTTGATAGCTTAAAGGGTATTTTGTCTGATATTAAGATTGCAACTCCTGCTTTTTCGTGTGTTCCATTCACCTGAATATTTGTTTCTATCCTCTTACTTTGAGTCTGTGAGTGTCCTTTCTGGTGAGATGAGTCTCTTGGAGACAACATATTGTTGCTTCATGATATTTTATCCAATTTACCATTCTTTGTCTTTTCAGTGGTGAATTTAGTCCATTCACATTCAGGCTAATTATAGGAATGTGAGAGTTTATCCCTGTCATGAGCTTCTTACAGAGTTGCTGAAGCTGCTGCTGTTTTTTTGTTTATTTGCTTGTGTCTTTCTTTTGATTTGGGGGTTGATTTATGTGTGTTTTCGATCTTTTTCCTGCATTCTTGGGAAGGGCATGGTTTTTGTTTTGTTTTGTTTTTCTGTGTTTAATGCTTTCTTAAGTGTTTCTTGTAGAGCTGGTCTGGACATGGCATAAATTCCTAGGGATTGAATGTCTGGAAAGGATATCAGTTCTCCATCACTGATGAAACTTAGCTTAGCTGGGTAGGCAATTCTTGGTTGAAATTGTTTATCTTTGAGAACTTTGAAGATTGGACTCCAACCTCTCCTAGCCTGAAGTGTTTCTGTAGATAAGTCTGCTGCTATTCTAATTGGTCTTCCCCAGTAGGTAGTCTGACCTTTCTCTCTTACTGCCTTTAGGGTTTTTTATTTTATACATACTGTGTGTAAGTGAATTACTATGTGTCTAGGA
This sequence comes from Carlito syrichta, assembly GCF_000164805.1. Taxonomy (NCBI): domain Eukaryota; kingdom Metazoa; phylum Chordata; class Mammalia; order Primates; family Tarsiidae; genus Carlito; species Carlito syrichta. The sequence goes on from NW_007249773.1 coordinate 784,368, forward strand.
ATTGGTCTTCTCATTTGTTGTCTTACAGGGGTTCTCTGAATCTCTTGTATTTGAATGGTCACATCTCTGATAAGATGAGGGAAGTTTTCTTGGATAATTTCATGGGATGTTTATTACAGGGTGGTCTCCGTCTCTCTGTCTGGTTCAGGGATTCCAATTAATCTTAAGTTTGGCTTCTTAATATAATCGCTCATCTCTTGGAGGCTTTGTTCTGTCTTTTTAAGCTTCTTTTCTGTTTTTAACAGTTTGGGTTACTTCCATATTTTGGTCCTCAAACTCTGAGGCTCTTTCTTCTGCTTAGCTAATTCTGCTTTCCATGCTTATCAGTTTGTTATTTATTTCATTCACTATATTCTTTATGGCTATTATCTCAGTTATCAACCCTTTCATTCTTTCATCTTGTCTCCCCTTTGTTTCTATTTATTCTATTAATATCTTGATATCTGGGTTTGTGGTTTGAGACTAGTCATTCTGAGGGGCTCTTCATTGTTTGCATCCCAAAGTCTGTATTCTCAGTTATTGTCCAGGGGTCTGTATGAGACCCATATTCTTTCTTTGGTATTTCTTCATTTGTGTAGGCTTTCCTCCTCCTCCCTCCCTTTTTTTTAACCTCTTCTTTAATTCTGTTGTTTAGTGATGGGGGTATAGCTTTTACTTCTGTTTGCTCAATCTCCTATTCTTCCTTATGTAGATCCTCTGGCTTTGTTCAGTTTTGAAGCTGGAGTGGGTGTGGTATTGGCTGTGCTTTTTGCAAGTTTGAGATTGAATTAAGGTGGTAGCTATGATTTGGAAGCTATTTGCAGATCCCAGTATCTGCTGACAGGTGTGTAGGCCCTCTAGGACCCACTTCCCACTGCCTTACAATCTATCCATGCAGTGGGGTGTATGTTTGCCCCCTGAAAGCAAAATGAGATTAGAAAAAGAAAGAAGGAAGTCGAAAGGAAGGTGGAGAAAGAAGAAGAAAACAGACCGGTGTACCAGCTAACAAATAATCAGAGAAACAAAGACAGAAAAAACAAAAACATACAGACAATCATACAAACAAACAAAACCCCCTGTTGATGTACTCAACCCCAAAATACCCATACACAAACAGCAGACAAAAAAAAATTAAAAAACAGAAATCAAGCAAGTACAAAAACAGAAAGAAAGAGAGAAGAAAAAAACTGAAACAAACAAACAAAAACTTGCTCTGTGGCTGTTTCTGTAACTCCAGGTTCCTTTTGGCTGCCTCTGCAGCATTAGGGAGCAGCTCCAGTCCATCCCCTCTGCTCTCAGCAAAGGCTAATAGGGTTGCTCTCAGCATGAGTCAGATGCCCCATGCACTACTGTGGGAGGAGGAGGGATCAGATCCAGACACACCCAACTCGTCTACTGCTGCCACTTCTGTCAAGTATCCCACTCAGATCTGACATGTCTGTGTCTGTTCCACTTCAGTCACCTTCAAAGTACCCTCTGTTGGATGCAATACACCTACCAATATGCTTTTTCCACTGCTCAAAACAGTTTTTGAACTCATCGATTTTGATGCCTTTGAGTGCTTCTGCCGTTTTTTGTTTCACCTCTTCCACATCAGTAAAATGTTTCCCTTTGAGAATTTTTCATCCAGGGAAACAACAAAAAAGTTGCTGGGGCAGTATCAGGTGAATAGGGAGGGTGGGGCATAAGAGTCATGCTGCTTTGGGTCACAAAATGCTGAACACTCAGCACAGTGTGGGCAGGTGCATTGTCATGGTGGAAGAACAGGTCACCTGTTTGCCCCAACTTGGGACATTTCTTCTGCAAAAATCATGATGCAACCATCTCAAAACTTCTAGCGAAAAACTGATTAACCTTTTCATCTGGAGGAACTGATTCTGAGTGTACTACAAAAGGTCTGCCCTCCAAGAGATAATTCCAGTTTTATGGGGTACCCCTCATTACATGCAGGTGAACAAGAAGAATGGTTGTGACTTCTCATCAGAAACAGTGCAAGCCAGTTGACAATAAAATTACATCTTTAAAGTACTGAAAGGAAAACATGATCAGTCTAGAATTCTGAATTCAGAAGAACATATGCTTTGACATGGGAGACAAAGTAAAAATACAGAGGTGCCAAAAATGTATACACAATTTAAGTATGATGTTTGCTCAAAAGATGGCATTAATCAAATGAATGCTAGCATCACCATGCAATAGGCAGGACAGTCAAAGAAAATAGCAGAAGCTCAGTTGAGCAAGCATTATATTACACATTGCTACCATAATTTAATTCATCTTTGAAAAGTAATAAGTAGATAATATCTCTTAAAATATGTATATACTTTTGGCACCCCTGTATATTTAGAATAAAAAATCTCATAGAATTTATAAATAGTGGACTTGCACCTCAGGCTTAAGGAAAATGATAGCAGATAGAAAATTTGTATCTACAAGGAATGAAGAATGTGAAAAAAATGAACAAATATAAATTATTTTCATTTCTCAATTTGTTGAAAAAATTGACTATTTAAAGCAAAAGATAATAGAGTTTTGTGATATTTATAACATGTATAATAATCAGGAAGATATCATCTAAAATGTGTATGCAATTAATAGCAAAGCTTCAAAATAAATGAAGCAAAAACTGGCAGAACTAAGGGAAAAATATACAAATCCACACTTATAGTTTGATATTTTAACACTATTCTCAGAAATCAATTTTTTTAGGTTGGTCAGATTAGAAAAAGATTTTACCAATACCATGACCAACTGTATTTTCCAGAAATGTCCTCATCAATACTTCCTGCTCCATGTGCTCTTCCAGACCTTGTCACGTACCTTTTTAAAGGTGGAGTCTCTAACCACTCTCCTTGATAGGACAGGACTCTGATCACCACAAGTAGAACAAGACAGAAGTAGGGATGCATGACTTTCAAGAGTAGGTTGAAAAGGCAATACAGCTTCCACCTGGCTCATGCTTGAATGCCTTCCCCCTCCCCCTTCCCCTCTCCAAGCAATTTAGGAGCTCTAAGTCAACAGATTTCCTGAAGCCACCATGTTGCAGAGGTCACATAAAGAGACAAAGAGACTATACTAAAACAGAGAGATTCCCAAGCAATTTTAGATAATTCCAGCTTGCAGTCTTCAGTTTGGCCCAAACTAGTTGACATGGAGTGAAGCCTACCTTTGAGATATCCCAGCTGATGCTGAGTGGAGTAAAACTAAACTGTTCCCACCAAGTCTTGCCAAAATAACAAAATTTTGAGCCAAATAATTGCTGTTGGTTGAAGCCACTGTTTGCAGGACGTACTGTTCACACTGTTACATACCAATAGGTAACTGAAGCAATCATTATCAACCAATATGATCTAATTGACATTTATAGAATACTGTATCCAAAACAACTACAGAATTCATGATGTTTTAAGTATTTATGGCAAATTCATCAATTCAGATCATACACTGGGCATAAACATGTCAGAATGAATTTGGAAGGGTTAAAACTGAAACCAGGCCGGGCTCAGTGGCTCGGTCTGTCATCCCACGCCTTTGGGAGGTTGAGGTGAGTGGATTGCCTGAGCCCACAGGTTCGAGACCCGCCTAGGCAGCAAACCTCATCTCTACAATAAATCAAAAAATCAGCCGGGCGTGATAGCACGTGCCTGTAATTCCGGCTGCTCAGAAGGCTGAGGCGGAAGGATCGCCGGAGCCCAGCAGGTCGAGGCTGCGGTGGCCGGGAGCGGCCACTGCACTCCAGTCTGGGTGACAGAGCGAGACTCCAACTCAAAAAAAAAAAAACTGAAACCGGCCCAACTTCCCCATAGAACTCATGGTCACAGGGTTTTTTTAATAAACATAAAAATTGACCTTCCTGGCCTTAAAGCTTGAAATTTACACTTGTCTTATGAGAGGTTCTTTTCTCAGGAAACCCACTCTCGGGCCTATAGTATCAAGCAGCTGAAACTCACCAGATCACTCCATCCAGACAATGAGATGCCAGACCTCACCTGTTTGCCAACTTCTCTTCCTTATCACTTCCCCAATTTCTATTTACCAACTTATTTTCCTTACCCCTCCCAAGATCCAGTTTTCCACATTTCTGCCCCACTATATAAACCCCTGGCTTCATGGGAGCATGAAAATGGATTTTAGACAATTTCCTGTTCTCCTTGGTGGATATTACCCAAATAAAAAAGCCTTCTTCCCTGGCAATATTTGTCTCAGTGATTGACTTTCTGTGTGGCAAGCAACAGGATCTCAAACGGAACACTGGCATTTTGGTAAAAAATGATACTAAATTCAAAATTAATATAGGAACTAAGTTAAAAGTCAATAACAAAAAGATATCTGGAAAAAATTCCAAATATCTGGAAATTAAGCAACACAGTATTAAGTGATCCAGTATCAAAGAATAAATCACAAAGACATTTGAAAATATTTTGAAATAAATAAAAATGAAGACAAAACATACTTAACAATTATGGGATACATCTAAAGAAGTACTTACAAGAAAATGCATCACTTTACTAGTTTATTTTAGGGATAAAAAGATTGAAAATGAATTATCTAAGCTTATACCTCAAAACTCTAGAAAATTAAACCCAAAGCTTGAAAACATAGGCAACTAATAAATAAAGTAGTGGAAACCAATGAAACAGAAAGACAAACTATAGAGGAAAAAAAAAATTTTTTTTTTTGAGTTGGTGTCTCACTCTGTCGCCCAGACTGGAGTGCAGTGGCCACTCCCAGCCACCGCAGCCTCGACCTGCTGGGTTCTGGCGATCCTTCCGCCTGAGCCTTCCAAGTAGCTGGAACTACAGGTGCGCGCTACCATACCCGGCTAAGTTTTTTGATTTGTTGTAGAGATGAGGTCTCGCCAAGTTGCCCAGGCAGGTCTCGAACCCGCGGGCTCAGGCAATCCACTCACCTCAGCCTCCCAAAGGCGTGGGATTACAGGCTGAGCCACCGAGCCCGGCTGAAAGAAAATTTTTAAAACCAGAAGTCAGTTATCTGAAAAGCTTAATAAACTTGATAATATATTACCAAGACTGATTTAAAAAGAAGAGGGAGAAAAAGAAAGAGAATATCTGGAGTGAAAGAAGGCCCATCACTATGGATCATACAGATACTTAAAGAATATTAAAGGAATATTACCAGCTGCTAAATACCAATTAATTTCACAAGTTAGAAAAAAATGGGCAAATTCCTTGAAAGATAGAAATTATGAAAACCAATACAGGAAGATATTTAAGGGGAAAAAATGCTCTTTTATAGTAATCCTCTTTAATGCATGGGGGATGCATTTCTTTTATTTTTTTAAAAAAAATTTTTTTTTAAATGTGGAGTACAATTCAGGGTTAGGTAGACAAGTGTTAATTATGCAGGTACCCTTGCTGACGAGGTATGTCCTCCCCACCCCTGCTTCTGGCAGTTTCCCACGGTGAATATCAGAAACAGATAGCACCAAACTCTATACTTACTATGCTTTTTCCTTCCACACATACCGATGCTAAAGTTTGATTTATAAGTTATGCACAGTAAGAGATTAACAACCTCTCTTTGGCAAACATTTGGCTTCTCTTTGCCATATCCCAATTGCCAACATCACTACTCTTGTGCTTTGGGACTATTATTAAGTAAAATAAGGATTACTTGAACACAAGCACTGTGATACCACAACAGTCAGTCTGATCACTGAAAGGTTTTCTATATGACTAATAGACAGGTAGTATATATAGCATTGATATGCTGGCCTAAGATATGTCACATCCTGATGGCATGTGGCAGGATGGTGCAAGATGTCATTATAGGATGGTAAGCATTTTAAAGCTTGTGAATTGTTTATGCCTGAAATTTTTCATTTAATATGCTCAGACCGTGGTTGACTATAGGTAATGGAAACCACAGAAAAAACTATGGATAAAGAGAGACTGCTGTATCTGTAAAAGATAGGTTGGATTTGTAATTACAGTAAGTCCCCTACGTACGAATTAGTTCCATTCCAAGAGCGCATTTGTAAGTCTAATTTGTTTGTAAGTCTGACAAAGTTAGCCAAGTCATCCAACTAACAATTGGCTATATATTACTGGACTGTAAGAGGTGTATAATACTTTTCACACAAATAATACATTTAAAAAACAAAAAATAAAGAAAACATTTTAGTATTAAAGTGCAGTACCTCGGGGGAGCACACCTCATTAATAAGGGTACCTGCATAATGAACATTTGTATACCTAACCCCAAAGTGTACCCCACAATTCAAAACAAAACCAAAAAAAGTACAGTACCTTGAAGAATCCAGTGTAGTACAGTACAGTAGAATGGCTGGCATTCAGGGCTGGCATTGGGTGAACAGCAAGAAGAGTTATGTCAGGAGGAGGGACAGGAGGTAGGAGATGGCAGAGCTGAAGGAGCATCAGCAAAAGGAGACAGAATGGGAGGCAAGTTGCAATGTCACTCACGCCTGAAATTGGTAGCAGAAGTTCTGGTTCTTTGGTTTGGCATCCCTTTCCAGTACAGTCCTGTCTCGTTCACATTAAAAACCTGCTCAGGTAAATACATGACTTCATCAATAATTTCTCTCAGCGTTTCAGGAAATTCTCGGCAGCTATGGTATCTGCACCTGCTGCCTGGCCACTTTTAAATTGTGAAGGCTAGCTCTAGCCTTGAATCAATGAAACCAACCTTGGCTGGCATTAAAAGATACACCCTCTGATTCTTCTCTGTGTTTCTTCTTCAAGTCTTCACAAAGGCTTTTAGCCTTCTCCTGAAATAGCACTGGCCAGGCTCAGTGGCTTGGCCTGTAATCCCAGCACTTTGGGAGGCCGAGGCGAGTGGATTGCCTCAGCCCCTGGGTTCGAGACCAGCCTGGGCAACTTGGCAAGACTTCGTCTCTACAATAAATCAAAAACTACCTGGGTGTGGTAGAGTGTGCCTGTTGTTCTGGCTACTTGGAAGGCTGAGGCGAAGGATTGCCAGAGCCCAGCAGGTTGATGCTGGGGTGGCTTGAGCATGCCACTGCACTCCAGTCTGGGTGAAGAAGTGAGACTCCAACACAAAAGAGAGAGAGAGAGAGAGAGAGGAAGGAAGGAAGGAAGGAAGGAAGGAAGGAAGGAAGGAAGGAAGGAAGGAAGGAAGGGGGAGAGAGAGAGAGAAATAGAAAAAGAAAGAAAGAAAGAAAGAAAGAAAGAAAGAAAGAAAGAAAGAAAGAAAGAAAGAAAGAAAGAGAAAGAATTAAGCTGAGCAGGACTTGAGGCTGATACTGATCCTGCATCTACACACTGAGGAGTTTCTCCATCTCCTCCAACACTTTTCCACACTTCTTTGATATTATCATCACCATCATCAGCACAACAGGCTTCACATGTTCCATGATCTTGGCTTTGCTCTTTGGAATCGAGCCTATGGTTGAACAATTCATGTTATAAAAACAAGGGACATCTACCATCTTTCATCTCACTCCACTCTCAATTATTTTCACTTTTGTTTTCAATATTATTGCTTCTTAGCAGTACCAGCCACACCACTACTGCTTTTATGCTTTCTTCCAGACATCCTGGGCTTGAAATAAATATACTGTACTCAATACAGTACTGTACAGTAAAGTATACAAAAGCACAACTACTTGTAAGGGATGCACGCACATGACAATGTACACCCGGCCAGACACGGGAACTAACTTACATGATTGGACATGCACGTTCACATCTTTGAAAGTACGCAACTTGGAAGTTCGTATGTAGGAGACTTACTGTAAAATCCTTCACATAAAATAAACTTCAGTCACCACATGGAACATATTCTAAGATTGACCACATATTCGGCCATAAATCAAGCATAAGCAAATTTAAAAGGACCGAAATTCTACCATGTACCTTCTCGGACCACAGTGGAATAAAAATAAACATTGACACCAA
>NW_007249774.1:0-668 GCF_000164805.1 Carlito syrichta
TGATTTTTTTGTATTATCTTTTTGTCTTCTCTGTCCTGGATTTGGGCTTTTATTTTGGTGATCTGGATTCTTCTGCTGAAATTAGGGTTTTTGTGGTCTTACTTCTCTAGCTTCCTTAGGTGGCTTGTTAGGCTGTTAATTTGTGTTCCTTCCATTTTCTTCATGTGTGTTTGTAGGGATATAAATTCCCCTCTTACTACAGCTTTTAAGGTGTCCCAGAGATTTTGGTAAGATGTTTCTTCATTTTCGTTTGTTTCCAGGTATCTTTTTATCTTTGTTTTGATTTCATCATTGACCCAGGAGTTGTTTAGCATCATGCTGTTTAGTGTCCATGTCTCTGTGGATTTTGGGGGGACTTTGTTGGTGTCAATGTTTATTTTTATTCCACTGTGGTCCAAGAAGGTGCATGGTATAATTTCAGTCCTTTTAAATTTTCTTATGCTTGATTTATGTCCAATTATGTGGTTGATCTTAGAATATGTTCCATGCGGTGATGAGTAGAATGTGTATTCTGTGGTCTTTGGATGGAGTGTTCTGTAGGTATCAATTAAGTTAATTTAGTCCAGAGTCTCACTGAGGTTCCGGATCTCCTTGCTGATTTTTTGTCCTTATGATCTGTCTAGGGTTGTGAGTGGGGTATTAAAGTCCCCAGTTATGATGGTGTTAGA
>NW_007249774.1:2089-31633 GCF_000164805.1 Carlito syrichta
TCTTCTGGCTTTGTTCACTTTTCAGGTTGGAACATAGGCTGCAACCTGTACTTTTTGCAGTTTTGAGGTTTAATTGAGAGGGAAGCTGTGGTTCAGAATGTATATGCTGATTCTAGCATCCACGAAAAGGTATATGAGCACACTGCAACCTATTTCCCTCTGCCTTACAATCTGTCCATTCAGCAGTATGTGGTCTTGGTCCCTAGATTAAAAAGGGGGGTAAAAAAGAGGAAAATAATGGAGGAAGGGGGGTCAATAGGGAGTTAGAAAGAGAGAAGAGCGAGAGGGAAAACAGATATACATACCAACTATCAGGTGAGAAAGAGACACAAGGCCGGGAAGAAGTGAAGAAAGACATGTAAGAAAGATCCCCTAAAGAGTACTGATACCTGCACAGAGACAGGCAATAAAATCCAGAAACAGTGCAAGTCAGTAGGGAAACAACAAACATGATCAAAACCAACAGTTACAATGATAAAATCATAAGTCAAAATAAGCAATCAGACTAAAGCCACTTCTCTGATCTCTGATTCCGGCCTCTCCCCTTTGTTTTGTTGCAGCGTAGAGTTGGGGCTTTGTCTCCTGTTTTGCGCCGTTGCCTTAGGAACTGAGGTAAAATTTTTTGTAAGGTGGGCGGGGCAATGGAAGTCTCTGCCTGGAGAATGGCGAGGCAGTTTATACAGATCTGTTTTTCTCCGCTTGTCTGGGTCCCCCAGGTTGGGGTCTCGCGCTCAGTGCCTCAGCCAGGGTGGGCCCAGAGTTCCAGAGCTCCAAAGCTCCAAAGGGCAGGTGGTGAGCAGCGAGAGTGGCCCTGGGCCCCCCACAGGGTACTTCAGCCAGGAATGGGACTGGTGTCTCTGAGGGGCGGGCACCCAGAGCATCCCTGAGTGACTGGCAGCTTGGTGCCGGGTGCCGGGCTGGAGACGATGTAGCCAGGGAGGGAGCTGGCAGGGGGCTGGTATCCAAGACTCCCACACATGCAGTGGAACAGCAGCAGCAGGGGGCTGCAATATCTGGCCCTGTGTGGGACCAAAGGTCCCCGGGCCTCGCACCAGCGTGGCTGGTGGTGGACTGGGGGATGGGGGAAGAGAAGTAAGAGCCTTTTTGGAAACTCACATTTGGAGAATCTCACAAGTTCACCTATGTCGTCACTATCTTGTTCCCATCTCCTATTCTTCTTTTAATTAATTTACATCCTACCTGAAAATCCTAAATTATAGAGGTTCTTATATACTAAATAAAATGTGGAGGGTAAGAAAATTAATATAATCTTAGTTATAAACAGATATGATAAGGAAGGAATAAAATATCAATGTGTATTATACTCCCCATTTCCATAACTGAACAGGAGGATGTTGTTGATATTTACAACTTCCTCCTTTCATTATCCACTTCATATTCCTTATCCCATCAGCCAGCCCTTCATGTGAACAAAGCTTTTAAATAGGTGGATTAAATTAAGACTTCACTCCCATAAGGTCTGAAAGGCTCGAATGCTCAGTGTATATGCCTTTATGTTTTCCTGTAGCTTTCCGATAAGTTATACTATTGGACATAAAAATAAAAAGACGCATCTTGGACAATCTCTTGGGTTCCAGACATATTCCTTCCTACTCCCATTGGATAACACCACCTTGATTTCTTCTTGAAATGACAGTGAGTACCCAACCAATATTTTAATCATCTTTGCTTACTACTTCAGTAGTACAAAGAGCCCAAAATGTTCAGGTGATAGTGTTAGCTTCCAGTGAAGTAGAAGAACTCTTGTTCTGTCATCTGGTCAAACCATTCATCCATTGGGAACTAAGACAGCTAAATTATCAGAACCTAAATTTAGAGGAACATAAAACAGTAATTTTATGAGTGGGATATTATTTGCAACAGTCAAAGGAACTATTCTTTTTCCCACTACAGGATTCTGGCAATGAGAGAAACAGCATTGTATATTGGTCCCTAGTTCAAATGCTGTACTGCAAACTACAGGTTAACACCCTCCAAACTTTTAGAGTGTTACTTCCCAATAAATGCCATGTCTGAGTCTTCAGTAGGTCATCCTACCAATCAGGTCAGTTCCTTCTGGATAATGTCATGCATAATAACACTAGTAATTTCATGTGCATGACTCATTCTTCAGTTTTTTGTCATAAAATTAGTTCTTTCATCAGAAGCAGTGTTTGTGAGATGGCATTGCAAAGAGGAAATACAAATCAGTACCCAGAATAAATGTGCACACCTACGGGAACAAATCACTACCTGTATTGTGATAGAAGGGTCTAGGTGTAATCCACTTGCTACCAGGTAGCTGTTTGGTCTTCCTGGGATTGGCATCATATAGCAGGCTCTGCCTTCATTTTTAATGCTTGTGGCTACTCAACAATGGTGAGAGTCTAATCAACCTTGGTGAGGGAAGTCCATGATTTTGAACACATGGGTCCCCTCAATCTGTGCTGCTTGAATTACTTTTTAAATGAACACATTTAGCAAACACTAGAATGACTGGAGAAAGAAACTGACTGATATCATCTGTCTATCATCTTGGTCACTTGATTACTGAGAACCTTTTTTGTAGTGGATGACACTTAGTTATAACTCATAGAGGACAAAAATATCTTTACATTTTACATGTGTCATTCTAAATGGGCCATCATGTAACTTCTTCCCAGATCTTCTCATCACCAGTCTTCCAATTCTGCTCAAGCCCCTGACCATTTAACCAAACTATTAGCCACTGCCCATGAATCAGCATAGATTGTTTTCTCTGATCATCTCTAAATCTAGGGAAAGGAAAACCAGAATATACTGTTTAAATTCTCTCTAGCAGGAGAGAGGGTTCATTTTTCTGTTTTTAAGAACTACCAAAATTGAGTATAGAAAACAGAAAAGAAATTGCATGAATAAATCCAGGTTCACTCTAATGTTTAGAAGTCAGAGATATGGGGCTGGGCCAATGAGAGTGACTGAGAAACGTCTGCAGAGCTAGTAAGAAAATCAGAAGAGAGTGGTATCTCAGGAGCCAGGTAAATAAAGTGTTATGAGGAGATGGTGTTCATGAGTTTTGCTGAAAGGCTGAATAAAATAAGAATTGAAAATTGAATGTAGACTTTAACAATACAGGAGTCTTTAACAACATGAGAACAGTTTCAATGGAGTAGAGAGTAGGGGGCCAAAATCCTGATTGGAACGAATTCCAGAGAGAATGGAAGAGAGTAATTGAAGAGAGCAAATATAGAAAGGTCTTTCAGTGAGTATAATTGTAAAGATAATGAAAGAAATTAGTGTAAACTGGAGGGAGTTAATATAGCATGCTTGCATGCTAATGGAAATGATGTAAAAGAAAGGGCACAAAATATGTTTCAATAAAGAGGAGAGAAAATAGCATGAATGAGGACAATAAGTAAGAATCAGAAGAGAATTCTACACTCAGGACCCAAAGATGCCCAAATAATTTGAGGAATCCCTGATGCTCTGTAGTCAGAGTGCATAAAAGGAAGAAAAGAGGGCAATTTAAAAAAAATTAGCATACCCGGTTGTCCTGTGAGAGGTGGGATGAGAATGTTCCCCTCTTTTCCCAACCTACACACACACACACACACACACACACAGACACACGTGTGCATGCATGCACATATGTTCCCTCCATGTAGACTCAAATACATTAGCATTGAAGCATGGAAAACTTGTAGGCCAGGTGGAGGTGCCCATACATGTTTATCAGAACATCCTATTAGTTTTTTCTGGCATTCTGTCCTCAAGTATCATTGTACTATTTCAGAACCAAGTATTTTTGCTGTGAAAAGTCCAAATTATCTCAGGACCCAGAGAAGTCTCTGTGCAGTTTTAAAATAACCAGGTATGTTTCATGATTTAGCAAAACAAATAATCATTTAAACACAGATGCTATTGATGGTTTAAAGTGACAGCTGCCATAACATTACTGAATTATAAAAAAAAGAATGTTTTACTTTTCTATATTACAGAGCTAGACATTTTTTTAAACCTAGAGTCATTGATTTAATTTACCTATATCGTCCACATAAGAGATTGACAAACTTTTAAAAAAAATTTTTTTATTTTAAAGATGTGGGGTACAATTCAGAATTAAGTATATAAGTGATCATCATACAGGTAAAGTTAACGAACTTTTTGTTTTTTAAGTTGGAGTCTTACTCTGTTGCCCTGACTGGAGTGCAGTGGCATGCTCATGGCCACTGCTGCCTCCACCTGCTGAACTCAGGCAATCCTTCTGCCTCAGCCTTACAAGGAACTACAGCCACGCACCATCATGCCAGCTAATTTTTAAATTTTATTTTAAATATGAAGTTTTTTCCAAGTTGTCGTTGCTGGTCTTGACCCCCTGAACTCAAGCAATCCTCTTGCCTCGGCCTCCCAATGTGCTGGGATTACAGGCTTGAGCCATCACGCCTGGCCCAAACTTTTAAAATAAAGGGCCAGACAGTAAATATTTTAGACTTGTGTGCCATATAGTCTCAGCCACAACTGGATTACAGTGCAAAAACAGCCCTGAACAATACATAATAAACAAGTATGTGTTTTATTAAAGCTTTGTTTGCAAAAACAGGTGGCAAGCTAGATTTGGGTGCTGAATACCTTCTATAACATATGATTTAATGCAGCAGTAAATATCTGAGGTAGGCTTTATAATTACTATTTTACAAATCAAGAAACCAAGGCTTGATCATATTATAGAACCTCAGTCTCTTCATTTATACAATAAGTTGCCCGATAACACCCAGCATTCAAATTCAGGTCTTTATGCCTTCATAGCTCTTAACCTTCTTTCCTCTCTTTCAAAAGGGAAAGAGAAATGTTAGGAACCACAAAGGCACTTGCTTTTTCCTTACTGCTTTGCCTCTAGAAGCCAATCTAGTCTGTAGATTACAAATATAAGCAATGACATTGGGTCATCTATAAATTACTATATGCTATACAAGACTATGTCTACATCTGTTTTATAGCAGATCACATTAATGCCATATTCTCATATGAAGAATTGCATCCCTATAATTACCGATAAGGCAACATATCTTGGTGGATAAGAGCACATTTTCTGGAGTCATTCTTCTTAGACTTAAATCTAAGCTCTAAGCTCTGTTATCTACTAGTTAGGAGGCCAAGTTATATGCCACTGTGTCTTAGTTTATTCATCTGCAAAATGGGGGATAACATTGGTATCTTCCTCATAGAGTTGTTGTGCAAATGAAATATGTTTACATGTGCAAAGTAATTAGAACTGAATCTGGCATAAAATACTCTCTCAGTCATTGTTGACTATTATTATTACAATTATTGATAACTTTTGCAGAGTCTGTCACATTCTTTCAGAAATTTTTGGTTTGCATTTATTTTTTTTTAGCATTTGAACTAGTGCTAGTTTATTCTAGAACTAGGATTAGTCTTCACTTAAGCTTTCTCATGCCTTAATATATGTGGCCCTGTTAGGTAAGCATCAAGATCTTACTGTACAGAACAAATGGCCCAGGATGGCTGGCTTTTTCTCTCTATCTTCCTCCCTTCCTTTTTATTTTCCCCTTCTGGAGAAGTTAATGGAGCTAGAGTTGGGGGTACTTTTTGTCAGAATAAGCTGAATTTGACTGTAGTAACAAAATATTTCTGAAATCCCAGTGACTTAATACAAAAAAAGATGTATTTATTACTCTTCTACTTGCCTGCATTGGTGGAAAACTCTGTTCCACGAAGTATCTCAGGGAATTAGGCTAAAGAGATTCCATCATCACGTGGCAGCAGTGTTCAGAGCTGCATTGGTGATGTTCTTCTTTTAATTTATCTATATTTTCAAAATTATGCATTTTTGAAAATGTTTAAAAGTAAAAAGAAAATAGCCTTATTTTAAAAGAAGTAAGCCTCAGTTATAGTAAGCTATGACTCAAACCACAAAACAGGAAGCCTTATAACATTAAACGAGAAAAGCAGTTATTTAATGACATATTAATTTAGAAGAAAAATGCTTTCTTCTTTACAGTAATGGCAGTCCTTTTGTTTCACCATACAGCACAAAATTTTAAAAATTTCTTAGTAATTAAAAAAATCACATTGTGCTATATTATAGCTAAAATCTTGAGTTTATCAAAGATTTAAATAAAATACAGTGGTTATAAAAATTTTCCCAATCACTAATAAAATATGAACAGATGAAATAATGGTAGTCTCTACAACCAGTAAAATTCAAGTTTGATAACACTGTTCTTGTCATACAAGTCTTGTGAACTTAGGAAATTTCTGAGCTGTCAGAAGCTGTCATTTTATCCCTTAATAGGAGTAAAACTGCTGCAAAATGATGAGATATTTAATGTTATTTTATTTTTAATAATGTTATATGGCCAATAGAAATTATTTTTAATTCAACAATAATTCCTTCCCACAGTGTTTTCACTAAGTATTTCCTGGCTTGTAGAAGAATGTGTTATCCTTTGTTTACACTCAAATAACTACCATTAATTTTACTGAGAGTTTCTGTCTAAGGATGGAAGATGAATTAGAAAACATCTATAAAGAATGAATACTTTCTTTTCCCCAAAAGAGTAGTAATTCTACTTCTTAGCAGATGGTTTATTAACTTTGTATCATTTTCAGAATGTCAAAGAAATAAGGTCTTTGAATGCCCCTTTCTGTCTAACTCTGACAGAGACTTAACTATTGACTAATGTTTTTTTTCAAATTCATTGTTGAGGATATTTTCCCTTCTTTTTCCTTTTTAATTTTCATTTTTTTGATAGTTATTATTTTATGTTCTTAGTCAATTTAATAATTCTAAAAGGAAAATGGGGGGGCAGTTCTCTGTTCTACTCTTGCTTTCTTCTTCTAGGGGCAACTACTTGGAGGTCTACCTGTAATTTTCTCGAGAACTCTCTCTATATTTCTAAGTATAACCTAACCTCTGTGTCTTGATATTTTGACTGTAGACATTATCTACTGTTTTTTTTTTCTCTGCTGAAGTTGAAGCTTTAACTCTCTTTCTCACATACTCAAAGACATACTGCTCCATCATACCTCTTCAAATATAGCTATATCTTAATATGTTGTTAGATGGTGATCCAGGGTTCTTATTATTATAACACAACTGTGCCATGTTTTGTACTGATGCTGTACCTTCTTTTTTATGTAATTTCTTATGTAGCCTAAAGTTAACGATCTCGCTTTTGTTGCTGTTTGCTTAGTTTTCCTGTTCTAATCTGAACAGTTGCTCTTGAAACCTGATGCCAAACTGGTATCCTGGGATTTCCTTACCCACCAGTCCTTGGGATTCCCTTCCTCCCTTTTGTCTTCATTAGATCCTCTGACTTCTGGCTCTTCTTTTCTCATTGCTTGCTCCTTCATTTTGGTGGCATATATCTTTCAATAGCTTCCTGAAAAGAGGTATTTGGGAAGTTGATTTTGCCTTTTTCTTGGTTCGTGTTTGATTGATAATTTGGTAGAATATAGAACTCTCAGTAACAAATTAGTTTTTTTAGAAAGTTAAATTCATTTCTTTACTGTCTCCCAGCTTTGAATATTGCCATTCAGAAATCAAGTAACATTTAATTCCCAAACCTGTATATGTGAACTAAAATCTACAATGTTGTGGCTTGGTATAGGTATTTGTTTACCCATTTTTCTAAGAACTCGGTGAGCCCTTTTAATTGGGAAAATCTTGTCATTCTGGGAAAATTTTTGAATTAATTTTTATAAATTTCTCTCCAAATAGAGCCTGGTAGTCCTTGATAAAGATTTGGATTTTATTTTGGTTGCAGGAGGAAGTATGGAAAAATTTACAGTGAATGATGTGATAGAGAAAATATATATTTCAAACTATGCTCCTAATAATGCTTAACATCATGTTTGAATATTTTTACTCATAAATTCATGTAGTAAATCCATATGGCAACAATTAAAATTAATTTTTAAATAGCCATCACAATATCATGATTAAAAAATCAGAAAGCTTATAAAGGGGCATGATGATAAATCACACTTCTACTCACTCTCTCCTATCTTCCAAGTTCCCAACATCCACCAACATGAAGTGAACACCTTTGTGATAAGTGTTTGCATGTGTCCTTTGTGCCAAAATAAGCAAATAGGAATAAGTACTGTCATTTTCCTGCATTTTATACAAACTATATATAGAATGTCACCTTATTTTTTAAAACCTTACATATCTAGAAAATATTTCTAGATCAGCAATTAGAGAATGTCATCATTCTTTTATATAATTGGGCAGTATATAATTTTATTTGTATATCAGAATCTATTTGTCCAGTCTTTTATTTAGGGGCTTTTGTTTATAAATATTTGCTATGAGCAAGTAGTAGCCTTGTACCTATGCCATTCTGCAGTTGTGAAAATATATATTTTCAGGTAAATATCGAAGACTGAAATTGCTAGGTAAAAAGGTTCATGTTGTTGTCATGTGGATAGATGTGGTTTGATTTTTTAAATGTTGTCTAGACTTATTAGTTAATATCGTGGGTTCTAGAATCAAAATGACTTGGGTTTAAGTCTCAGCTCTGCCATTGCCGCCTGATAAAATGAACAGTTTTGTCTGCTTCCCAGTGTCCACCTAGGGCTGTCTCCATTCAGATGGAGTTATAATCCAACATCAAGTGGATTGAGAGTATAAATATTAAAATGGAATCACCTATTTCAAAATGTTTGTCTATGAAATAAGAGAATGTACAGAGCTTGGGATGATGAGGACTGGGATATTTCAAAGTGGGAGAAACTTGGGCATGTTTAAATGTATATGTACATGATCCAGTTGAGAAGAATTGGTTGATTACATAGGAGACAAGAAGCATACAAATTACTAAAGTTACTGAGAAAGAAAAAGATAATAGGAACTGAGGAAGAAATAAAGGGACTTATTGGTCTTGAATAGTAGAAAGGGCACCCCTCTGCTATATATGAGAGATCATAAAGGTCAAAGAAACAGGAAACTGGCTAGGCTCAGTGGCACAGCCTGTAATCCCAGGACTTTGGGAGACCAAGGCGAGTGGATTGCCTGATTCTGCGGGTTCAAGACCAGCTGAGGCAACTTGGCGAGACCTCATCTCCACAATGAATCAAAAAATTAGCCAGGCGTGGTAGTGCGCGCCTGTAGTTCCAGCTACTTGGAAGACTGAGGAAGCCCAGCAGGTCGACGCTGGAGTGGTCGTGAGCGATGGGGTGAGACTCCAACCAAAGAAAGAAAGAAAGAAATAGGAAACTGCAGCAGTGTTTGAACTTACAAAGGGAGTTGAGGGTATTTCCATAGGGTTGCTTCGACTTTTTTTCTACCAATGTAGAAGGCAGTGTAATCTTCTGAGATTAAGGGAGAAAGGAGTAATAGAAGGATAAATTGGATCCTTGAGAAGAGCAGAGAAGCTTTAAGTTGTTGCAGACAATGTGAAATTGAATTGGTCAAAGAAATGTACCATGATTGCCAGCCAATGCTATGCGCCCATTTGAGTTTAGTGATCATAAATTTACAATGGAACCCAGCTGTCTTTCTGTGTGATTTCAGCCAAACCCAGCTACTCAGGTGTAAAATCTGTATGATTTTCTAGGTGAGGAGCAAGGGAGGTTATAGCCGTCCAAGTGCATTTTTAAAATATGAACCATGGGATCTAAGCAAAATAAAAAGTGAGGTGAAGAAAGAAATGGATTGAAAGAAAGTGGAAGGGACTGTAGGGTAAGAGAAGTTTCACAAGCCAACAGGAATGAAAAATTGTAATAATAGTTGCTTTTAATACTAAATTAGTAATGAACACAAGTCATTTAGAACTGTCTCTAGTACATAGTTAGTGCTCAATAAATGCTAACTGGTGTCATCACCATGAATAGAATTGTGTTTTACATCTATCCAAGCTCACACTTCTCTTTGAGTCCAAAAAGTATATGAATCTTTAAGTACATAAAATGGAAGAAAGAACCTTCAAGCTAGCTGCTTATTTCAAAGGTATAAAATCAATTTACTTTTTTAAAAAAAATCTGACAAGCCAATGGGGCAGTTCATTTTTGTTTTATTTCTATTTCTATTGCAAACACATTGCACTAGCTTTGAGAGTGATAAAGGTACAAGACAAATGAAATTTGACCTGGTCAAATTGAGCATTTCAGTGATAGCCTTCAGAAACTGCCACAAATTGGATATCTGATTTAAAGAGGCATGATTCCCTTTCTTTTACCGCCTCGTCTTTGATGAGGTTGGGCTGAGGAATTTGACATAAGAAAAGTGGAAGGAGGTGAACACATCAGGTCATTTAATGTAGCTAGAACCAGAGCATATATTGATCAGCTTTGGTTATTCAGTCCTCTTGTAATTCTGTTATTTCAATACAATAAGACCGTGAGTCTCTAACTGCAAGCTGTTTTGTTTGGGATTCTCTTATTTACTGAAGAGTGGTAAGAGGGAGTGGGAGGACAAATATACAGAGCTGAATTCAAACAACCAACATAGGTAACACAATGGAAATCATCTAATTTGTTATCTATATGAATGTGAAAGCATAGGAGAGAGCAGAATTTTTAGCAGTCCTGGATGAAAGATTAAAATAATGCAGAGTGATTTGTTGCAAGCTCTGCGACAGGTCAGCACATTTGAATCTCATTTGAATTCCACAACGTTCATGAGAAGAGGTGTAAGCAGAATATCTTCAGTTAGCACTGCTTGTTTTTAACCAGCAATGCGAAAAATAAAACTCTTTTGCTGTACGTAGATCTTAAATTGGGAGGATGTTAGATGCTCTAAGTTTTCTAGTGGATGTATTTATCTTCCCTATCAATCCTTTTAATGTTGTTTGTTTGTTTTGTGTTCTTTATCTGCCTATCTTCTCTATGAGAGAGCATGACTGAAACATATTATTAAATGCTCACTAAATATTAGTTGAATGAATGAATGAATGACTGGTGAATGAATGTCTAAATTATGTTCATACCCTATACATTTTATTTTTTCAAGAAAAGATTTGACTGAAACTGTACATAAAAATCTAAATACTTTTAAATTGCTTTCACAGAGCAGCGATGTAAGACGATTTAGTGGGTACATCCAAAACTGTGTGGGGCTCTTAAAAGGTTTGAACTGCTGTCAGTGATGTAAAATGTCTGTTATCTGAGCTGGTGCCAACTAACACAGTGGAATGTCATGGGGGAATTTATACTTTGCTTGATCAGAATGTAGGGTGACAGTTTGCTGGAAATGTCTTGAAGTACAAGTATTTGTAAGAAAAATACTCAAACAGCTATATAGACAATTTTACCATTAATTGAACATGAGCTGGGAAACCACTCAGGGTTTTTTCTTTAAATATAGAACTGATAGCAAATTGTGATTTAAGTCATCATGATTATATAATATGCAAAACTCTTTAAGAACATTACAAATAGCGTAGCTTAGAAAGAAAAACTTACTTTCCCCCCCTCATAGTTTCTTTTACCAGTGACTTCTTGACTATGTAAAATATTGCATCTTTATTTACTAATATAATAAGCAAATCTATTCCTGGATTCTTTAAATTTATGAGCAGCATTTATATTATACAGGTTATGGTCCTTTCTATGTTATTCTTTTGAAAAACTTTGAATAATCCGTGCTTACAGATGACTTGAAGAACCCAGTGAAGATGGAAGAGGATTGCAGGGGAATGGTTGCCTTTCAAGCAGAGATAAAGCTTTTGTTGCATAGTTACCTTTCTGTCTTTAAGAATACTTACTTTGAGAGGGCGAGGCAAGTGAATTGCCAAAGCCTGCGGGTTCGAGACCAGCCCAGACAACTTGGCAAGACCTCACCTCTACAATAAATCAAAAATTAGCTGGGCGTGGTAGCGCATGCCTGTAGTTCTGGCTACTTGGAAGGCTGAGCCGGAAGGATTGCTGGAGCCCAGCAGGTCGATGCTGGGGTGGCCGTGAGTGTGCCACTGCACTCCAGCCTGGGCAATGGAGTGAGACTCTGACTCAGAAAAGAAGAAGAAGAAAAAGAATACTTTTTTTTTCTCCTTGTTCCTTACCCCCTGTTTGCAGTGATCAGGTATGTAATGAGATAGGGAATGCACAGTGTCAGAGAAGGGTTCAGATAAGCGAAGGAGCATAATCAGATAGTTCTTGTCTAACCCAGTATCTCTCTCTATTATTCTTATCTTCTATACTGTACTATTATTGTACCTTTCCCAGTTCAAAACCAATATATAATGATGGAGCTCTTTTACAATGAAGGTACATTTTAACACCAGGACTCACAGATGTTAGTTTGTTATCGATTCATATAATTCCATGAATTAAAGAGCAGAGAAGTTTTTATTGAATTATCTAAATAAATTCCCAAAATTTAGAAAGCTATATGGATCTGTAGGGGCATTTGCTCTCAGTTGTCTTATTTTAGGCGATTTTCAAGCTCTTGCTACACTTTACAATTATATACATATATTTTTTTAATCTTTCCAAGTTTTCTAGTATAGCTTCCTTCATTTTACTCAAAATGTTATTTTAGAATTGCTCCAAAAGTTATTTTAATAACACTGCCTCTGATTTTAGGAAAATCACTTTCTTAGTATATTTAGTATATTTCTAGGTTTGAAAAAATTTATGGAAAAGCCAAGATTTGAAAAAAATGACTAATCACTTATTTGTTCATTTTTAAATTAAAGTATAATTTGTACACAGTAAAAAAAAATCACCATTTTTAGGGTACAGTTCTATGGTTTTGGCCAATTAACATGGTCATGTAACCATCACCACCTCCAAATTTTCCATATAATTTTGTAGTCAACCTTTATTCCCATCTCCAAGTCCTGGCAATGAGTGATTATTTTTTTTCTATCTCTATAGTTTTGTTTCTTACAGAATGTCATGTCATGTAAATAAAATTATACAACATGTAGCATTTTAATTCTGGATTCTTTCATTTACCACACATTCGAAATTTATACATATACATGTTACTGCATGTACCAGTAGTTAATTCCTTTATAGTTATTTTTTTCATCTCTCTCCAAGTTGAATACTATTTGGATTGTTTCCACTCTTTTCTCGATTACAAGTAAGGCTGTTAAAAACATGTTTGTACAGGGTTTTATATAAACATAATTTCTTACTTCCCTTATGCAAAGGCCTAGGAATGGGATTGTTGGATAATATGGTTGAGATGTTTAACTTAATAAAAAGCTACCAAATCATTTTTTAGAGTAACCGTACCATTTGACCTTCTCACCAGCAATGTATGAAAGTTTCTAGGGCTCTGCACCCTTACCAATAACTAGTATTGTTCCTCGTCCATTCTTCCTTCCTTCCTTCCTTCCTTCCTTCCTTCCTTCCTTCCTTCCTTCCTCCCTCCCTCCCTCCTTCTTTTCTTTCTTCCTTCCTTCCTTCCTTTCTTCCTCTCCTCCTTCGCTCTCTCAAATAGATGACTAGTATCATGTCATGTTTTCTTTTTTTTTTTTAAGTTAGTGTTTCCCTAAGGGCTAACGATGTTGAACAGCTATTCACATGCTTATTTTCCATTCATATATCTTCTTTAGTGAGTGTCCAAATTGTTTGTCCCTTGTTTGTTAATTATTGTCAAGTATTTGGACTTCCTCATGCATTCTGAACATAAGCCATTTAACAGATCATGATTTGTAAATATTTTATTCAAATCTTTGACTGTCTTTTTATTATTTTAAAAGTTTCTTTCAAAATTTAGTTCTTCATTTGGATGAATCCTTATTATCGTTTTTTAAAAGTATCATGCTTTCCATGTTGTATCTAATAACTGAATTTTTTTTTACAAAGATTGTCTTCTCTGTTTTCTCTAAGAAATTTTGTAGATTTAGGTTTTACATTTGGAGTTCATTTTTCTACAGTATGCGAGATAAGGACCAAGGTTAATGTTCTGCATGTACCTGCAGACAACAATTGTCTCAGAATCATTTGTTGAAAATACTATCCTTTCTTCATTCATTTACATGTGCACCCTTAGTCAAAAGACAATTGACCGTGTGTGTGTGCGTGCGTATGTGTGTGTGTGTGTCTGTGTGTCTATTTCTGAAATTTCAACATGCTCTATTAATATATATGTGTTTCCTTTCACCAATATCTCATTGTATTAATTGTTAGAACTTTATAGTAAGTATTGAAATCAGGACATGAGTCATACAACATTGTTCTTCTTCACAATTGTTTTTCTTTTTCTAGTTCCTTTGTATTGCCATATACATTTTAGTACCAGCCTGTCAATGTCAGTTTTTAAAAATCCTGTTAAAATTTTATTAAACTTGTATTGAACTATAGATCAGTTTGAGATAAAATGGCATCTTTATAATTTTGGGCTTTATAAGTCATGAACATGGTATGTCTTTCTATTTATTTAGGTCTTCTTTGACTTTTTTTGGACAGTGTTTTGTGATGTTTTTTCTGGCAGTGTTTTTGTTTTTGAGTCAGAGTCTCAGTCTGTCACCCAGATTGGAGTGCAGTGGGGTGCTCATGGCCACCACAGCCTCAACCTGCTGGGCTCAGGCGATCCTTCCTCCTCAGACTTCCAAGTTGCTGGAACTACAGGCACGTGCCACCATGCCCAGCCAATTTTTTGATTTATGGTAGAGATGAGGTCTCGCCAACTTGCCCAGGCTGGTCTCAAACCTGTGGGCTCAGCAATTCTCTCACCTTGGCCTCCCAAAGTGCTGGGATTATAGGCATGAGCCACCGTGCCCATCCCAGCTTCTTATTTCTACAGTAGATTTTTGGACTACCAGCATTGTTTGCAGAAATTTAAAATCATGCTTTCAAATATTATTATAACTTAACAATTTAAATCATAATCGTAGTTATGACAAATAGTTATCAAAGGAACATGTAAAAAGGCATTTCAATAATTGTGGTGATCATCTTGTTATTGGTGGCTATTACCTCTCTTCAGTTTCAATTTTTAAAAAATGTAAAGGGAGCCGGGTTCGGTGGCTCAGCCTGTAATCCCACGCCTTTGGGAGGCTGAGGTGAGTGGATTGCCTGAGCCCGCGGTTTTGAGACCCACCTGGGCAACTTGGCGAGACCTCACCTCTACAATAAATAAAAAATTAGCCGGGCGTGGTAGCACACACCTGTAGTTCCAGCTGCTTGGAAGGCTGAGGCAGAAGGATCACCAGAGCCCAGCAGGTTGAGGCTGCGGTGGCCGGGAGCGGCCACTGCACTCCAGTCTGGGTGACAGAGTGAGACTCCAACCCAAAAAATAAAATAAAAATAAAAAATGTAAAAGGCTTTGCGCTGGAAAATAACCTGAAACTTATTACAGTCCTCTCGTTTTACAGGTAAGAAAATTCAAGCCTGACTGAAAGAACTTGCCCAAATCCCCACAGCTAGTTAGCAGAACAATAACTAAAATTCATGTTTCTTGGTCCAGAGTTCTTTTCCTTAAATAGTCCTGAGTGTTAATATGGTATGTTTGAAGCTTAAACTTAATTTTCTGTTTAAGAATGAGTTAGACATACTGTGTAATCTACATATTCAGGAGTCTTTGTCTTTTTCTTGTCTATTACTTCTTGTTGATAATTCCTTAGTTTAATTGACTTCTTTGGAGCTTACTATAAAACTGATATAAAACATAACTCACACAGGGTGTACTATTTGGATCATTTAGAAAGATCTATGAAGGTTAATTTGGATATAATAGTAAATATGTGTGCAAAGTCTTACTTGATGTAGTCTACTGCAAACAATATCATAACACCAGAAATCATTATTTGGTATTTATGTTTGCCATAACTTGTATTCTGGGTGGTTTTGACTGTTCCTGAAAAACTGACTACAACCTTACATCTGCTATTTTTATATCCTCCACAACAGCCATCACCAAACTCCGTCACTTGAAGCACTGATGTCATAGGATTTTAATAGATGCTTATAGAACAAATGGGGCTGTGGTCAATAAGCATGAGAGATTTTAGTTTAAACAGAAAAATACACACAATCGTTAACGGAGTACTTCCCTGAACTTTTAATATTCTAGTGGTCTAACAGGCTGCCTGCCATTCTAGGGGCTTGAGATATGCCAGTAACAAAATAACAATTTTAAGACTTTCTTGTGCTTACACTCTAGTTAGAGGAGACAAACATTAAAAAATAAATGTAAAGCCGGGCTTGGTGGCTCAGCCTGTAATCCCATGCCTTTGCGAGGCTGCGGTGAGTGGATTGCCTGAGGGTTCGAGACCCGCCTGGGCAGCGAGACCTCATCACTACAATAAATCAAAAAATCAGCTGGGTGTGGTAGCGCATGCCTGTAATTCCGGCTATTTGGAAGGCTGAGGCGGAAGGATTGCCGGAGCCCAGCAGGTCAAGGCTGCGGTGGCCGGGAGCGGCCACTGCACTCCAGTCTGGGCGACAGAGTGAGACTCCAGTTCAAAAAAAAAAAAAAAAATGTAAGAAGTAAAATAGGGCCGGGCGCAGTGCCTCAAGCCTGTAATCCCAGCAGTTTGGGATGCTGAGGCGAGAAGATTGCCTTAGCTCAGGGGTTCAAGAACGGCCTGGGCAACTTGATGAGACCTTGTCTCTACAATTTTTTTAAAAAAAAGCTGAGTATGGTGGCGCATGCCTGTGGTTCCAGCTACTTGGAAGGCTGAGGTGGCAGGATCGCCTGAGCCCAGCAGGTCGAGGCTGCAGTGGCCATGAGTTGCCATTATACTCCAGCCTGGGCAACAGAGTGGGACTCCAACTCAAAAAACAAACAAACAAACTAAAAGTAAAATATATGTTGAATTTGAAAGCCGTAAATGCTATAGAAAAGGAAGATACAGAGAAGGGAAAGGGGACTGGACAAAGGGGAAGAAAACAGGAAGTAAGCTTACATACTATTAGCGAGTGCAGGTCTCATCGAGAATGGGATAACTGATCAAGACTTGGGGGAGGTAAAGAAATTAGCTGTGAGAATAGAGGGAAAGAATTTTCCAGGCAAAGAAAATAGCATGTTCAAAGGCTCTGAGGTAGGATTTTCCTTGCAATATTTGAAAAATAGCAAGAAGGTCATGTGGTTGAAGTGAGCATGAGGGCCATGCGAAAAGGTTAATGAGATGGAAAAAGTAGTTATGGTCCCAGAGAGAGTGGGATTTGGCATTATTTGACATTGTTAGGACTTTGGCTTTAATCCGAATGAAATAGGAAAACAGCAGAGGCTTTTAACAAAAGAGTAATACAATCTAACTCTATTTTAGTAATGTTAGTATGGCTGCTCTTTGGAGACTAGATTTTAGAGGAGCAAGGGTGAAAACTGAAAGACTATTTGAGGGTAATGTAGCAATCCAGGTAGAGGAGAAGGTGGCTCTGTCCAAAGTAGTGATGGTAAAGGCAATGACAAGGGGTCTGATATTTAATATTTTTGATATTAGAGGTGACGAGGTGTCTTGATAGCTTGGATATGGTATGTAAAAGAATGAGACAATAATGACTCCAAATTTTATGACCCGAGCAGTTGGAGAGATGGAATCACACTTTACAGTAATAAGGAAGACTAGAAGTAGAACAAGTTTTGGGGAACAAGTTTCAGCAGTTTTAGACATACTAAATTGGTGATGTCTATTAGACATCCAAGTAGAGTTATCAAGAACACAAACAGATATGAGAACCAATCTGTCTGGATTCACTTTCTGCCTTTGCAACTTACTGTTGGCTATGTTACTTTGAAAATGTTACTTTTCCTCTTGATGCTTCCAGTGTCAATTTTTCAAATGATGATATCGTCTGGTCAATTTATTATCAATGACACTACCTAGTTATCACTACCTATCATTTGTTATCAATAACACTACCTACCTCACCGATTTGTTAAAATTATTGAATTAATTGATGTATATAAATTTTGTATATAGCTATATATATTATATCCATCTATAGATAGACATATGTCTTTAGAAATATGTTTATGGCACCTAATACATTAATCACCAGATACAAGCTGGGTTCAGTGACTCAGCCTGTAATCCCGCGCCTTGGGAGGCTGAGGTGAGTGGATTGCCTGAGCCCATGGGTTCAAGACCCACCTGGGCAACTTGGTGAGACCTCATCTCTACAATAAATCAAAGAATTAGCCGGACGTGGTAGTGCGTGCCTGTAGTTCCAGCTACTTGGAAGGCTGAGGTAGAAGGATCGCCGGAGCCCAGCAGGTCGAGGCTGCGGTGGCCGGGAGCGGCCACTACACTCCAGTCTGGGCAACAGTGTGAGACTTCAACTCAAAAAAAAAAAACAAAACCCAAAACCAAAAAACAAACAAACAAAAAAATCACCAGATACTTTTTGCTATCATCATCACCATCATCATCATTGTCATTT
The DNA here is from genome assembly GCF_000164805.1 of Carlito syrichta. Classification (NCBI taxonomy): domain Eukaryota; kingdom Metazoa; phylum Chordata; class Mammalia; order Primates; family Tarsiidae; genus Carlito; species Carlito syrichta. Next base: position 20,375 of record NW_007249774.1, read on the forward strand.
GAGTTTGGAATTTGGGAGGGAGGGCTAGGCTGGAGATTAAAAATTTAGAAGTCATCATCTTATAAATCTTATTTAAAACCATAATACTAAGTCTATCACCAGAGGCACAGGTGGATATATATATTATAAACAGTGTATGCTTCATTTTCCAAATTTTCTGGGTGCCAAGATTTATTTCTTTTAAAGCACTTCTTCCAGTGTTTTATGAAAGTATGTTATAAACAGCCCCAAGAGGATGCTCAGTGAAAAGTTTTTGATTAGAAAATGGCACCTCAAAAAAGTTGGAAAGAAATATTATAATTTTGATTAGAAAATGGCACCTCAAAAAAGTTGGAAAGAAATATTATAATCTTCTTCAGAAAAGTCAGTTAAGTGTCTCTTGAAAAACAGATCAAAGGTCTATATGCTAGGAGGCAAAGGCAGTGGACAGAAATCGGTGGACTCACAGTAGAGGATAGCCACATAGTTGGTAGAAATGCCAACTCTCTCCAGTTATTCCTGCCTGTCACAGATGCATGCAGGACACAAAGCCACAGTAATACTGTTTCCAACAGATGGGAAACTATGCAAATGAGTTTTGGATTATCAGCAATTACAAGCAGTTCTCTTATTGGTCACTGGCCAGATGCTTAAATTTGGGGGTGGGAGTAGGAGAGGATGAAAAGCAGTAGCTCGGTTGTGGAGTCTTGATTCTGTTCTGAGCAATTTCCTTTCTTGTCAAACCTTTCTCACCAGTCGTTTCTAGAGTCTCCTGAGTTTTCCCTGGGCATAAGAAATCCTGCTTTTTATGCAGCGTGATATTACTGAACCATGGTAAGCAGGACATAACTTGAATCATTTCTCTGGTCTTGAAAGATCGATTTGCAGTGGTCCTTTCATGAGCTCACATCTGTTCTCACTTGTGGCCAGATACTAGAATTAACAAAGGGTTGGCACTAGCTAAGGGTTTGGCCATTGACCATGAACCAAATTGAAATTGACTGACTCCTATGAGGCTCCATCAAATTCTCATATTCTTGTTAGAACTATGTTCTAACCAGTCTCATGCAGTGCTTGGTGTAACACTGGCCCTGTGTGGAATCCAGGATTTTCCATAAGAGCACTTATCAGATTGGTAAGAGATGATAATTAACACTACACCCTTTCATAGATTTTATGCAGATGAAAATTTTAGGATATTATTCATTTTTATTCTCTCTGTCAGCATTGTACTAAGCACTTTCTATATATTATTTTACTTAATTCTCAGAAAAACCTAAAAAAATTCTCATTTACTTTATGAGGCAACCGAACACCTTCAAAGGTTGACAGAATTTCATAGGATTACATAGCTAGATGGAGATCAATTTGGGATCGATACGCTTCCAGAACTATCCTACCTCAATTCTCTCTCTTTTTTTTTTTCTTACAGCAACTCCTACAACCTGGCATGTTAGGTGAGGGACCCAAAGATATTACACTTAGTCAAGTTGGCATATTTAATTACTGAAGTTTTGATGGCTTTTCTGTGACTTCCAGACATGCTGTGAAGCATCTGTGGATAGCACTCTCCCATCAGATGGACTTTGCCACCTGGAGATGTCTTGCTAGTGTGTTCATCTACCTGCTGTAAAATAGTCCCTAATTTCACAAAAGTTCACAAGGCTTTTGTCCATTCTGATCAGAAGTCAGTCTGTTATGTCATGTAAAGAACAGCGAGGAAGGCTACAGATTTAAGTCTTGAAGGTTTCATCATTGAGAACTTGGTGAAGCAATGTTTAGCTTTGCTATGCATACACACAGGCATCCATATACATATATCTGTATGTATGTATTTCATGTTATATATAAGCCTTTTTTTTTAACATTTATAGACCCTTGTTACTACCACCCAAATCGCAAAGCAGCTATGCATACTCTTGTTACAAGTGTATGTGGACATAAACACTCGTTTCTCTTGAGTATGTACCTATGAGTAGAATTGTTGGGTCATAGGGTCAGGCTTATATTTTCCAAAAGCAATTTGGATTGCTGTTCAGAGTGAAGGACAGCAAGCCAAATGATTAAAATGAAGTGAAATAGTACTTATGATTGTAGAAAGAGGAATTGGGGTTACTCAGTCTGGAAGATATAACTAAGAGGTGATTTCCTAATTCTCTTGAAGTATATAAAAGGTAATTTTAAGGAAGAAAGGAACACACTATCAATTTATACAAAGTACAAGATGAGAGAAAATGGGATTAAATTTCAACAAAAGAGTGCTTAGGCAGAGTATTATCATAATTAACATAGAAATAGGTTACTGTCCCAAGGGTGTCTTCAAACATATAATGCTCTCTCCTTGGATAAAAGGTAGATATGTATGCAGGCAAACTTTTTATGCTATCTCATAGGTCCTTTTTTTCTTCCTTTCTTGATTTGTCATCTGCAAGATGCAATTTTCTTGCAAAAGTGTCTTGTGTCTAGGGTGACTGGATATTTTTTGTTGTTGTTGAAACCGGAATACTTTGGTCCAATACAAATGCTAGATTGGATACTATACCAGGACAAAGGATAACATCTGGACTCTTTGAGTCAAACTGGAGTATGCTATTTATAATGAACATTTCTGGGACAAACCAGTAGCACTTGGACACATTTGACAAAAGTAAAGCTAATGGGATCTGTTTCCAATGTGGTGGAATAGTTCCTGTTAGATCAACCTTTCTGCAGGTAACAAATAGACACTCTGGGCAAAATGAAAAGAGCAAGTGACTGGAAGCCCTGGACAGCGATTCAAGGCAGGCAGATTCTAGAAGGGAGTTCACACTGAGAGGAGGGAAATGGCTCTGAGAAGATTTTTCATTTTCATGGCATCTAGCCTGAGAAAAGTCTACAATATACACCTGTACTGGGTAGCTAAAACTTCTGAAATCATCTTCCGCTTTTATTCAGGACAGGAATTTGTAATCTCCCTATGGTTTCCTGAGAAGAGGATACAGAGATAACTTTCATCTGCCTCTAAAACTCTTCAAACCCAGATATTAGTTCTCTTTCCATTTTTCTCTTCCTGGCTACTGGCTACTTTATGTATCAATAGCATAAAAAGTCAACAAATATTCATGCCCAGTATCAGGCTCAACCAGGATTATTGTCAACATTTGTGACACCGTTGCAAGAATTAGAAAACACCACCCTTCTTGATAAAATAACTTGCCTGGAGAATTCTTGGCAAACAAACAACAAAAATATGTCTAGGGCCACAGCATAGCATAACTCTAGGGGATGTGGTTCTCACAGTAGTCTGTATAAAGGACACCTTTTGGAGTTCAGTCTTACAGTGTTGCTGTCAAGGAGTCCTTCCTCTAAGAGGTCACTGCCCTATGCTAGAACTCGTGGCTTTTTGAGTAGGTAGAGTAGAGCCTGGCTTTTGTCCACAAGTTGCTCATTGTGAAGTGAATGATGGACACAGATAGGTACAGATATACATGGCTGCTTTGGGCCACCTTGTTCTTTCCTGGCTAAGGGGATTTCCGATGTAATGTGTACCCTGTGTTTTTTCTCCTTTCTAGTTCTGTTCTTGGACAACTGTGGTCATTTCTTGCTGCCTACTGGACTAAGATGAAGCCAGTAACTCAGAACTCTCCTGATGTAAAAGTTAGTCTTCAAGGGCATGGCAATTTGAAAACACACTCAAAAGGCTACATGTATATAGTCTTTTCACAGCACAGCTTGAAGTCCTAAGATATCAATTCTGATGATCCAATCAGCTATCGTTATTTCAGAAAATGGCTTTATCTAAATTCCGCTTCTGAAAAATAGTTTTGTTTTATCTTGTATAGTTAATTTTCTATCTGTGCATGTTCTTTGACAGAAAATGTAGACATTGTGTTGTTGGAATTTCAAGGACAATCATTTTATTTTTGGTCATGAGAGCCCATGACAGAGGTTCACTTTGGCCTGTCTTCCAAGAAAATGGTGGACACTGTATTAGTTGTATATTGTTCCCATAACAAATTGCCACAAACTTGGCATCTTAAAACATCACAAATTTATCACCTTACAGTTATATAAGCCAAGTCTGACAAAGGTCTCACCAAACAACACTCAAGGTATAGACAAGACTGTGTTCCTTTCTGGAAGTTCCGTTTCCTGCTTATCTGAGTTGCTGGCGGAATTCAGTTTCTTGCAGTTACAGGATTAAAGTCACCATTTTCTTGTTGACTGTCAACTGAGAATCATTCCAGCTTCTAGAGACCTTCACATTCCTTAGCTCACGACTCTTTTTCACCATCTTCAAAGCCGGTAAGGGTGATTTGAGTTTTTCTCAAGTTATATTTCTCTGACTCACTGGCTCACTCTTCTTCCATCCCTTTCTGCTTTAAGGAGTTATGTGATTAGATTGAGCCTACTGCATAATCTAGTATAATCTATCTTAATTTCCTTAAGCTTAATCACATAAGCAAAGTCCCTTTGTCATATAAAATAACATATTCATAAATTCCTAGAATTAGTATCTGAACATTTTAGAGAGGGCATCATTTGTTTATCACAGCCTTCAGACATTCTGCCCTGATTGCATTTTTAGATCATTTTATTTAATAAACATTTCATATGCCATTAGTTAGCAACAAAGAATATAGAGATGAATAAACTCTGACCCTACTATCTAGATGCTTATCACTACAGTACCCAGATTCAAATGTACATGTACATACTGAATTCCTTATAAATGCCAATTTACTCGACCAGCTCCTTAAAAATAGAGATTATGACTTTTATCCCTGGATTTCCAATGTCAAACTTCTTATGTGGAACATAATAAACATTTGGCAAGTATTGCTGAATTCATTAATTCTGAAAATATTTTTAAAGCATCTAGTTAATGCCAGTATTGTTTAAAAATTTGGTCAACATTAGTGAATAAAATGAAAAGAATCTATACCCTCTTGAAGCTTAGGTTCTAGTGGAGCATTTAATATTTTAGGAGAAAAACTTGTATTCTATTGCTGAATGATTAAATGAACACATGAATAAATGGGCTGGGTAAATAAGTTGGTGACAGATTAACAGAGATTTTTTATGCCTTGTTGGGGGTGTTCTAATTTTATCTCACAGGCAGTAAGGAACCACAGAATGTTCTTAAGCAAAAGCGAATTGATGAGATCTATTTTTAGAAATAGTTGATGATAGCGGATGAATTGGAGGTAAAGAATGGCTTGCCAAAGGCTTACACCAAGACAATGACAGCTGGAATAGAGAAAAGGTATTAGAGAGGTATTTATATGACTGAAATTTAGTGAAGAAATAAATGCGAAAGAAACTGGTCTGGTATATCAGAGGCTGAGAACAAAAGTCATACATTTATAATCTGAGTATAGGTGATAGTTACTCTCTTCACTAGCTTAATGAGAAGCATTTTCTCTGCTAACATATAGTGCACACACACAGACACCTCAAATTAAAATATTCTGACATTTTGTAGCATGCTACTAACATAACCTGTAATGTATTGAGCATTTGTGGAACATAGAGAATCCTTCAACATTCAAAGAGGGAATTTAGACAATTATTCTATTTGAAAGCAATAGACTTTATTTGCAGAGCCATCAGAACTGAAAGCTTGACGTGGGAAATTTAGCAGTTGAAATGCAACCAAGAACACATCAGAGGTGACCTACATAAAGAAACTTAGTACGAATGATTCCTCCTTTGGGGAATCTACTTTTGTTCTTTCTTGTTCAGCTGGGGAGAGGGAAAAATCCTGTCTGTAAAAATGCTGAGAAAGAAACTAGTATGGAAAATTATTTTAAAAGGCCCATTTGCATTGTGTCTGTGAGGATTTTCAATAGTTAGATGTTAGAATGGATTCATTCCATCTGAATATGCTTTATTCTTAAATGGATATTCAGTGATGGTTCCCAGGGGGACTGTCTGATCACTGTCCTGCAGGTATGAATCCATTGACCAGGAACTGCCCCTGCAGCAAAAAGTATCTGGAAACATCCAGAAAGCCTGAAGGAATCTTTGAAATAGCAGCCTGTCTCTCGACCCTTCCACTGACAGTTCACAATTTTTTTTCCGCACTTAACTTAGGGCAGTCATTGTAAAGCACAGAAGGACAGGAAGCAAATACCTTTGACTTTATATTTGCTGAGATACATATATACACACACAGGCTCAGACATCTGTAAATCTTAATGTAGTAGTGTAAGTGGGGACCCAAAATTCAAATGCACAAAAGCTTTGTTCATATTATTGAGAGGAGAGCTTAATGAGCTACTTGGAATGAACTAGCTTAACAAGCTGCCTGGAAGTTTTAGGGTCCAAGTGTCATCACCAAAAGTATTAAATCAAAATTAACTTTATTGTGGAATATAGGGTAATAGGGCTTTACTGTTTTCATATGAAAGTACACAAACACACACACACACACACACACACACACACACACACACACACACACATTCTAGTTTAATAAATAAACATATAGTAAAGAAACTTAGCTTTTGTTTTGAAAATTATAAAGCTGGGGCAACCCCCTCGGGTCCCCTTCCACTCTAGGAGCTTTTCTGTCCTCTCAATAAATCCTACTTTCTAAAAAAAAAAGTTATAAAGCTCTGTCAGATCATCTAGATTCTCCCTAGAACAGAGATACTCTATATCCAGTACCTTGTGCAGGAGGCTCCTAGAAAGATAAATCAGTAAACTTGTTCTGAAGTCGTGAAATCACAGAGTTGGTTTGTCCAGTTCCCTCATCAACAGAAATATACAGAGTGTTTGATAATTTTCCAAATTCATAAAGCTGGATAATTTCAGTGCAGAACCGGAACCCAAATATCTTATCTTTTTATTGAATGATATTCATGCAGTGTTCTTGTATTTACTGAATTTCAACTTATTATTTATGTTTACAAGGGGATAAGAAAAACCTGGGCGCAGTGGCTCATGCCTGTAATTCCAGCATTTTGGTAGGCAGAGGCGAGAGGATTACCTGAACCCGTGGGTTTGAAACTAGCCTGGGCAACATGGTGAGACCTTGTCTCTACAATAAATAATTTAAAAATTATATTAACTGGGCGTGGTGGCATGCACCTGTGTTCCAGCTACCTGGAAGGCTGAGGCAGAAGTATCACCTCAGCCCAGCAGGTCGAGGCTGTGGTGGCCGTGATCTGTGGTGGCCATGATTGTCCACTGCACTCCAGCATGGGTGAGAGGGTGAATACAACTCAAAAAAAAAAAAAAAAAAGATAAGAAAAGTGGTATTTCAATAGTTTAAGGTCCAGGATGAAAGAGAATTCAGGAATACCTCTTTCTGTCTCTGTCTCCTTCTCTGTTATTCTATTATTCCATGCTGGGAAATTTTATTCAGATATTCTGCATATCTACATCTTTCTCCTCCTGAATATCAAAACCCCTGGCCTTTTGCTGATCATATGATGATATTATGAAAACTGTAGAAGTCAATTTTTTAAAAGAATTAGAGATTCTTGAGGGAAAATTCCAGTGTTCTAAATTAAGTGTTTAATATTTTATAAATGCTTATCTATTACTTGATCATAATGCTTTGAGGAAGACAAGCAGTGAAGATAAACAAAATCAAAGGACTGAAGAGCAGACAATTTCCTAGACCTGAAAGGTGAGGACACATGAAGTGTAAGGTCATTTTTTTATTTGCCACAAGCTGGTTGTTGTTGTTGCATTAATCATAAAGCTGTAATATTCCCAACATGTTAGCAAGTGATAAAAAACAAACAAAAAGCCCCAAACTGATTGCACTAAGAAAATATTCATTCATCATAATCTTGTTATCCCAAACCTTCAACTTTCACTACTTGCCAACAGAATTTTTTTAAGACATTGTTCCTGAAAAAGTTGAAGATGTTTGAAGAAATGACACTACATGACAGAGGCAATTTTAAATTCCAATATAATGGACTGAAAAAAAACTTTGTTGAAAATTTTTTTGTTATTATTCCCAGTTCAAAAAGTTAAGGGCTACATAGATTATAAACCACTAAAAGGAGTGCTCTTTTATTTAATTTTGTTTCCTCTCAGGATTTTTACATAGAACACTCAATAGTTAGTTTATCCTGAACTGCTATTGGCCTATAGTTCAGTTGTAATAATTGGAAAGAATGTGTGTTGACTATTCCTGCCATATTTTTCCATGACCCTCAACTGTATGGACCAAGTTTCTATGAACCAGATTCTCCAGTAAACCAGACAATTGTCTTTGAATTGAAGTGTACATTACTAAGTCACAGAATGAGCTTGATAGTACAACTGGCCATCAAGGATTGCTTCCATAAATTAAAATTGTAGGGAAGAATTTTATAGTGATGGCTATAAAAATGTTTTTAAAAAGAAGCTCTTGAATTTATTGTGTAACTCATTTAAGTCATACTATTATATTTCCCACTTTCACTGATTACTTATTATTTTCCAGAAGCTATTCCAATCTAAAGTAAAGAGGAACAAATATCTACTTTTCTCCCCACCTTTCCTTAAAGGGTGAAACAAAAGCAAAGTGTTTGTGTATTCCAATTAATTTTTCAGTTTATTTCCATTCCCTTTCTTGACTATAATCAAGGAAAAGTGTGATGACTTTCACTGAAGAATATATTCTGAGGAACTGTAAGTTATGGCTGGAAAGTACATGTATCTTAGACCAATATAGATAATTGAGTCAATTAATAATTTGGCACATATTAACATTGAGAGCTGTGGAAACGCACAGAAACATTCTGAGCCTCCATTACGCTGTATAAAAAAAAAAATCAAGATTTTCCTGAGGACAAATTGAGAAAACAAGTGCAAGAATATCAAGCATATTGTCTGGCATAAATATTTGCTTGCTATATGAGTGTCTTTACTCAGAATTAGCCGGTGCCCCTCGTTTCAAGCAAATGATTGACATTATGCATGGAGAATCCACTTGCTGTGATCATTTAAATATAGAGCTACATATATTTTCTACTCATACTATGTTCTAATTCTTTTCCAAAGATTACTGGCAATGGAAACTAGCTATAGTTGCTTGTTTAAGATGAGTGACACGCCCATTTTCTTTTTCTTCTTTTGCTATCTTTCCTACTAGTTTCCTTGCATTTCCAGAGAACTATCTACTTTGAATGCAAAGTTCTTAAAGGCAGTGGACATTTTTATGCACATTCACTACAGTGGTTACTCTGATATTTTAAATAGAAAATAGAGATTTCTCTAATTTAATGAGTTTGTTAAAGATGGTAGCAGTTGGCAAGAGCTGTTAAGTGCTATGTTTGTCATAGCCAAATGCTACATTTTAACCAAGTGATCAAACTTAATGCCACTCATAATTGAACTCAAGAAGGAGCATGTGCCTATTGACATGAGGAGAACTCGTATTCTGCAATGAGGAGTACCAGGAGGGTGAAAATACCATCTGTGTGGTAATCTTGCCAAATGAAGTTTACCTAGAATCTAATCACACAAAAACAATACGAAAAATCTCCACTGAGGCACATTTTTTTTTATTGTAAAGATGTGGGGTACAATTAAGGGTTAGGTATACAAACACTGATCATGCAGGTACCCCTGTTAATGAGGTATGCCCCTCCCTCCCCTAGCAGTTTCCCTCAACTGCCAATCCTATCCCCCACCAACAGTTTCCATTACTGCCAATCGCTTTCTTTTTTTTTTTTTTTGAGTTGGAGTCTCACTCTGTCACCCAGACTGGAGTGCAGTGGCCACTCCTGGCCACCGCAGCCTCGACCTGCTGGGCTCCGGCGATCCTTCCACCTCAGCCTTCCAAGTAGCTGGAATTACAGGCATGCACTACCACACCCGGCTGATTTTTTGATTTATTGTAGAGATGAGGTCTCGCTGCCCAGGCGGGTCTTGAACCTGTGGGCTCAGGCAATCCACTCACCTCAGCATCCCAAAGGCGTGGGATTACAGGCTGAGCTACCGAGCCCAGCCAGTCGCTTTCTTATAGCATTATTATTGTTCAAGGTCCTCTTATGAGTGAGAATATATAAAACTCTGTTCTTTGTTTCTGTGACAGATCACTGAGTATGATCATCGTCAAATCTATCCAGGTTGCTGCAAAGTCCATATATTTGTTGTTCTTTATGGCTGCATAATATTCCATTGTGTATATGTACCATATTTTTAAAATCTAGTTCAGCTTCGATGGGCAACATGATTGGTTCCATGATTTGCTATTGTGAATAGAGCTGCAATAAACATACGTGTGCAGTATCTTCTTGGTAGAATAATTTGAGTTCCTCCAGGTATATTCCCAATAAGGGAATTGCTGGGTCATATGGAAGGTCAATTTTTAGTTCTTTCAGAAATCTCCAGACTGTTTTCCAGAGAGTTTGTACAAGTTTGCATTCCCACTAGCAGTGTAGAAGTGTTCCTTTTTCATCACATCCTCGCCTGCATCTGTTGATGTTTGTTTTATTAATGATGGCCATTCTTATAGGGGTTAGGTGGTATCTCAATGTGGTTTTGATTTGCATTTCTCTGATAATGAGTGAGGCTGAGCACTTTTTCATGTGTCTGTTGACTGCCCTTATATCTTCTTTTGAGAAGTGTCTATTCATGTCTTTTGCCCACTTTTTAAAGGGGCTGTTTGGTTTTTTCCCTTTGGTGCATTTGAGTTCCTTGTAGATCCTAGATGTTAGGCCTTTGTCAGATATACAGTTGGCACATATTTCTTCCCATTCTGTGGGCTGTCTCCCTGCCCTCTTGATGGTTTCTTTTGCATTGCAGAAGCTCATTAATTTGATGAGGTCCCACTTATCTATCTTCTTTCTTTTTTTTTCTTTTTTTTTTTTTTTTTGAGCTGGATTCTCACTCGGTTGCCCACACTGGAGTGCAGTGGCATGCTCCTGGCCACTGCAGCCCTGATCTGCTGGGCTCCAGCAATCCTTCTGACTCAGCCTTCCAAGTAGCTGGAACTACAGGCGTGTACTACCACGCCCAGCTAATATTTTTGATTTATTGTAGAGATGAGGTCTCGACAAGTTGCCCAGGCGGGTCTCGACCCCACGAGCTCAGGCAATTCACTCACCTCGGCCTCCCAAAGCACGGGATTACAGGCTGAGCCACTGAGCCCAGCCATCTATCTTATTTCTTAAGGTATTGGCCTTTAGGGTTCTGAGTAGGAATTGGTTTGCAGTTCCAATTTCCATACGGGTGTCTCCTGTGTTTTCTAAGATTCTTATAGTTTGAGGCTTTATATTTAGGTCTTTGATCCATTTAGAGTTAATTTTTGTGTATGATGATAGGTAGGGTCCTGTTTCAATTTTCTGC
>NW_007249774.1:31843-34164 GCF_000164805.1 Carlito syrichta
TGAGGATTATTTTGGCTATTCGTGGTCATTTATGTTTCCATATGAATTTCTGTATTGTCATTTCCAAGTCTGAGAAGAATGATGTTGGTAACTTAATGGGTATTGTGTTGAATCTGTAGATTGCCTTTGGTAGGATGGACATCTTAAAATGTTGATTCTTCCTATCCATGAGCATGGTATATCTTTCCATTTGTTTGTGTCTTCTTGGATTTCTTTGAGCAGTGTTTTGTAATTCTCATCGTAAAGATCTTTCACTTCTCTGGTTAGGAAAATGCCGAGGTATTTCTTCTTCTTCTTCTTCTTCTTCTTCTTCTATTTTTTTTTTTTTTTTTGTGGCTATTGTGAATGGGATCGTGCTTTTTATTTGGGTCTCTGCCTGCTTAGTGTTGGTATATAGGAATGCAACTAACTTTTGCATGTTTATTTTGTATGCTGAGACTTTGCCAAAGTCCTTTATCAGTGTCAGCAGGTTTTTGATAGATTCTCTTGAATTTTCAAGGTATAGGATCATAACATCAGCAAAGAGGGATAACTTGACTTCCTCTTTTCCTATTTGGATACCCCTGATTTCCTTCTCTTTTCTAATTGCCTGGGCAAGTACTTCCAACACAATATTGAAGAAGAGGGGTGAGAGTGGGCAGCCTTGTCTTGTTCCAGTTTTCAGGGGAAATGTTTCTAGTTTCTGTCCATTTAGCAATATGTTAGCTGTGGGTTTGTCATAGATGGCACTTACTATTTTGAGGTATGTTCTTTTTATACCTAGGTGTTTGAGGGTTTTTATCAAGAAAGGATGCTGTATTTTATCAAAAGCTTTTTCTGCATCTAATGAGATAATCATGTGGTTCTTGTTTTTACATCTGTTGATGTATTTAATTGCATCTATGGTCTTGCGAATGTTGAACCAGTCCTGCATCCTGGGGATGAAGCCTACTTGGTCATGGTAGATAATTTTTGAGATGTGTTTTTGGATCCAATTTGCTAGAATTTTGTGGCAGATTTTTGCATCTATGTTCATAAGGGATATTGGCCTGTAGTTCTCTTTCTTTGTTGCATCTTTACCTGGTTTGGGTATCAGTGTAATGTTAGCTTCGTAAAGTGATTTGGGGAGAATCCTATCTTTCTCAATTGCCTGGAATAACTTCAATAGGATTGATATCAGTTCTTCCTTGTACATTTTGTAGAATTCTGCTGGAAAGCCATCTGGTCCAGGGCTTTTTTTTCTAGGTAGTTTTCATATGACAGAGTCAATTTCCTGGGTTGTTATTGATCTATTTAGTGTCTCAGTGTCTTCTTGTTTCAACTTAGGTAGGTTGTGTGATGTCAGAAAATCTTCCATTTCATCTAGGTTATCAAGTTTGTTTCCATATAGGTGTACATAGTAATCTCTGCTAATCTTCTGTATTTCTTCAGGGTCAGTTGTGATTTGATCTTTTGTATTTCTGATTGTGTTTATTTGGGATTTCTCTCTATTTTTCTTCATCATTCTGGCTAGGGGCACATCAATCTTGTTAATTCTTTCAAAAAACCAGCTTTTTGTTTTGTTGATGTTTTCTATGATATTTTATCTTCTATGTCCTGTATTTGGGCTCTTATTTTTGTGATTTGGATTCTTCTGCTAAAGTTGGGCTTTTGTTGGTCTTCTCTTTCCAGCTCCCTTAGGTGATTTGTTAGGTTCTCTACTTGTGATCTTTCCATTTTCTCAATGTGTGGTCATAGAGATATAAATTCCCCTCTTAGAACTGATTTCATGGCATCCCTGAGATTTTGGTAGGATGTTTCTCATTTTCATTTGTTTCCAGGAATCTTTCAATTTCTTTTTTGATTTCAGTGTTGACCCAGTCGTTCAGCATCATTGCTGATTAGTGTCCATATCTTTGTGGACTTTGGGGAAAGTTTGTTATTTATTTTTATTCCACTGTGGTCTGAAAAGGTGCATGGCAAGATTTCAATCTTATGAATTTTGGTTATGTTTGATTTATGGTCAATGATGCGGTTGATCTTGGAGTACGTTTCATGTGGTGATGAGTTGAATGTATATTCTGTGGTCATTGGGTGGAGTGTTCTGTAGGTATCAATTAAATCCATCTCCAGAGTCACATTGAGGTTCTGGGTCTCCTTGCTGATTTTTTGTCTTGATGCTCTGTTTAGGGTTGTGAGTGGGGTATTAAAGTCCCCAGCTATGATAATGTTAGAGTCAGTCTCTTTTTTGAGTTTGCCTAGAAGCTGGTTTACACAATTGGTGCTCCTATGTTAGGTGCATATATGTTTAGGATGGATATTTCTTGTTGATGGATTGAACCTTTTATCATTATATAGTGACC
>NW_007249774.1:34184-94363 GCF_000164805.1 Carlito syrichta
AAAAAGAAAAGAAAAGAAAAGAAAAGAAACTTAGCTACAGCATGACATGACAGAAATATAGTCAAGGATGATTGTGGTTTTAGGATCTACCTAGTTGCTCAGCCCCAAATCACAATTGTCTTTCATTCTTTTTATCCTTACCTTGACCTTCTGTTCATCAACAATCCTGTCTTCTGTCCCTTCAACACATATCTGACATCTGTTAACCCGCTGCCCTCTCCACATCTACATGTTAGTTCAAGAAACACTATCACAGTCACCTGGCAGCAGTGGCAGCTCATCTCCCAGCTTGCACCCCAGTTCTCCTACAATCCTTTTCTTCCCAAAAGCAGTCATAGTGATCTCCTAAAACCTAAAAATTAAGTCAGGGTCCTTACTCCTCATTAAAACTCTCCAGTGGCTTACTATCTCACTTAGAAAAGAAGAATTCAAACTCCTAGTTCCATGATCAGTCTTCCACCTCCATCTCTGACCTCTAACCACACTTCTGAGTATTACCTTCCTCACTCCTCTGTTGCTCAACTATTTTAAGCTCCTTTTGGTTCAAGCTTCTCTGTTTCTGTCTAGAATACTCTTTCCCCTCCTCATTACATAGCAGTCCCTTCTTGTTCCTCACATCTCTGCTCAGTGAGGCTGTCCCTGACCCTGTAATTTAAAGCAATGCTAATTTTCTCATCTTCACATCACCTAACTTTAATTTTCTGCATTAAACCTACTACTGTTAATTTATTTATTTGCATGATTTTTTCCTTGTCTGTCTTCTTGAAACTTACAAAGTTTTATAAGAACAGAGATATTGTTCGCCTTGTTTAATGCTGTGTCTCTAGCAATTAAAATAGTACCTGTCACATATAAGTACTCAATAAATGTTGAATGAATGAAAGACAAATGAATCATCTATAGATTACTCTTGTATCAGGCAGGGCCCACCCAAGAATACAAAATCGATGCTAATTATTACAAATAAAAAGAACATGGTGCAGGGAATTGGGTATGCAAGTGGTGAGAGATCTGAGATGTCAAACAAGGCATGGTGAAGCCACTGAGAAATTATCAACAGGAAAAACATAGGCCTGGGGCTGATGACAAGTGGAAAAATTTGTGCTGCTGGAGCCTTGGACCAGAGTCCACTGGCTGAAGGTGAAACTACAGTGAAGCTTCCTTTTGATGGCGAAACTTTTAAAAACAAAGAAGGGGAAATAACAGATTTTTTTTTCCTTCTTCCTGCTTCTAGTTCTCAGCTATGTGGAATCTAAGTAGAAGCCCATTGGTGGAACCAAGACAGATGCCAGCAGACCTAGGAACCTGAGAAATACAGGCTGTGCATGGAGTCACCCCTCCATGGCGGATGGGGGATGACAAGGAGTGGACACAGAGAAAACTGACCAGGGACTTGCCAATACAGAAACCTTTCCTTGGATGGAAAAATATCAATCTATTCTAAAATATTTCTTTTTAATTGGGATCTCTACCTGTATTTGGGAGATCAAGAACACGTGAGAGTATCCAAAATGTATGATCATAGAGGAAAAATTATGTATTATTTATCGTGCTTTTTCCCCCCCCCAGATGAATAATTGAACCTGTTATTTTATACTTAGAGCTACTTTACTAGAAACGATGTCTGGAGAAAAAGAAAAATCATACTATTAAATTGTAACTAACTTTTATTTTATTTATTTATTTATTTATTTATTTATTTATTTAATTTTTTTTTTTTTTGAGTTGGAGTCTCACTCTGTCACCCAGACTGGAGTGCCATGGCACGCTCCTGGCCACTGCAGCTTCGACCTGCTGGGCTCAGGTGATCCTTCAGCTTCAGCCTTCCAGGTAACCAGAACTACAGGCGTGTGCTACCACACCCAGCTAATTTTTGGTTAATTGTACAGACAAGGTCTCACCAAGTTGCACAGGTGGGTCTCAAACCTGCGGGCTCAAGCAATCCACTCACCTCGGCCTCCCAAAGTGCTGAGTCACCGAGCCTGGCCATAGGTTTTAATGTTTGTTAGAAATTTTTTTGTGTGTGTGAGATGTGGGGTACAATTCAGGATTTCCTAATGGATAACTAGTGTCAGACATTCTTTTATTTTCATCCGTTGCCTCGAGTGATCATAGATTTCAGAAAAATTTAATTATATGTCATCAGGGAATTCCAAATTAAAACAACAAATAAGTGTTTCTAATTTTTCTAATTTTTAAGCCCATCTTTCTAATTTCTAAGCATGGTCACCACTAGCAAGTGAAACTCGCCAAACAGGCATCATACGTAGTCCCATGTTACATTTGTTCAAACGACCTGGATTCTGGAGTTTGTTTTCTTTTCTCATAACTTGCAAAGACAAAGTTAGCAACTGGAAGAAGCATGTTAATCCTGTCTCCACCACAGCCTTGAAGCCACTGGCCAAACCATAAGATTATGACGGGATCAGTGAACCAGACTGTGGACCCCCAGCTCCTTCTAGCAGTTTCTCAACTGCTCTCTTCTCCTCGCCCACCTGTCCTTTAATTTCTCTCTCTGCACCTTTCAGACACACACACACACACACACACACACACACACACACACAAAATACAGTGTCACCTTACCTTCCCATGCCACTATTTCAGAAGCTGCCCCATCCCTCTCAAATATCATATATGAAAACACACACACACACACGCAGCAGAAAACATCCTGGATAGCAGCTGCCCCGGGGGAAAGTACACTTCTACAAAATGAAAATCAATGAGTTTATATTTTGGTAGCCTGTGATGTTATGCAGAACAGACACAGATTCTACTCAGGGTTCCAATCCCCTTAGGCCCATTAAGTAAGGGAGATGGGCATTAGAGGAGACGCCTTTAAAGGGGGATGTTAATGTACTTTTAAAAGTAATGGGTCTAACCTATAAATCATGGGAGTGATACAGTACAAAACAATGAATGAAATATTTATATATTCCATTGAAGCTTGGTGTATATTCTAGAGGGAGAAGTCCCGGAGAGATGGGTCTTCCCCTTTGTTCTGAATCTATTTTCCAATTGCTCTGACACAGCTGTTGGCTTCACAGTCATTCTGAAGTTGATTAGATCAGAAAGCAGAGGCTTGCCTGCCCAGCATGACCAATGACAAACATAAAAGTTGTGGGTATTTCAGACCTGCTGTCTGTATATTGAAGTTGTTTTGGTGATGCACAGGGCTTCGAAGTTGTTCTTTAAATTTCAGGGCTGCTGCATTTGTGTCCCAAGCAGCACGACACAATGCGCAGTGCATACACTTGCATAAAAATCTACCAATTGCATTTGAAACTGGTTGTCAGATTTATGGAGCATGGCTGTAATTACATTCACACACATGCTCAGCTGAAAGCAGTAATGGAACTTGTTACCTTTTGTTTTGTTTGTTTTAATAATACAAAACACTTCACTTTAAAGAAATATATTGTTTCTGATTGAGAAATTCTTTTGACTTGCCATTGGAATGATGGAATGTTTCTAAAACACATGGTACAGGTGAGCCTAAATGCAATTCCTTTCTATCTGAATGCCAGAAAGGTTTATAACAGCTGCAGCAACTGCTAACAGCGCTGAGATATTATGCTGTTTTTCCAACCATTATTTCATTTAATATATATATTTTTAAAAGCCCAAGGAGAGAGAGATGAGTTTCAGTTTCCACTTACAGATGTGGAGATTGAAGCCTGCAGAACCTCTTCCCCACCAGCTGGATCAGCCCTTAGCCCTGTTCTGATCCCAGGTCCGTCTGTGTACAGAGCCATACATAGGGTAGCCACTCATGAAGGATTACCCTCCTTCAAAAGTATATACTAAAGCCGGGCTCGGTGGCTCAGCCTGTAATCCCACACCTTTGGGAGGCTGAGGTGAGTGGATTGCCTGAGACCGCGGGTTCGAGACCTGCCTGGGCAGCGAGACCTCATCTCTACAATAAATCACAAAATCAGCCAGGCGTGGTAGCCATGCCTGTAATTCCGGCTACTTGGAAGGCTGAGGCGGAAGGATCGCCGGAGCCCAGCAGGTCGAGGCTGCGGTGGCTGGGAGCGGCCACTGCAGTCCAGTCTGGGCGACAGAGTGAGACTCCAACTCAAAAAAAATAAATAAATAAAAGTATATACTGGTCCCTGGGCCACTGTGACTACAGGCACAGTCATAGAGGCTTTGAGACTCAACACTGGGGGACAATGAAAGGCTCTTTGCCAGCAACAGCTGAACTTCCACTTGCCTTCCTTTAAGCTTCGTTGCCAACTTGGCTCCTTGAAAGCTTCATGTTGCCAAAGGCACCTAGATTCTAAATATAGGATCCAGCGCCAACATCATTTTAACTACGTCATCAGGAATGGACACCTGAATTACTGAGTCATACAATTTTGGAGTTGGCAATGACCTTAAAGTTCACATGGTCTGAACCCCTCAATCTCTGGATGAGGAGGCTGGTCTCCAGGGAGCCGGAGGGAGTTTACTGAGCCACACAAGCAGGGAGAGCAGTCTGGAATAAGAAACAACATGCATTCACTTCCAGCTCTGACTTCTTTCCTCATACTGTGTTTCCAGGGCAAACCATGCACTTCCCCTTGGCTATAGATAGGTTTTCCTCTTGATACTGTATTTTACTGTGTTGATACTGTTTTATAGGAATAATGAATAGAGCATGTGCTCAGTTAGTTTTTTTGATGTTTACAAGAAAGAGCTGTCTTTTAATTTACTGTTTTAAACACCATACTTGAAATTGTTTATTATTTTGCTTCAAAGAGACACAGAAAATGAAACTATTGTGTTAGAATGTTTTATCATAAAGAGGAGCTTATAGAAAACCAAGATTCATCATGAAGTTTTCTTTCTCTACTCTTTTAAATGCTATGTGTCTGTAGGAGTTTGGGCCAAGGGTCTAGAGGCCAAATCTACATGAAAGATTTTTAAAATGGATATAATTGCAACAAAAACTGGAGAGGGGGCACTGAGGGGACATCATATCCTAGATATTGACATTTCAAATGGTGGTATTTTCTTTACAAATGTAGATTCCTAAGCTTTAATGCATTCTGAGAATTTGACATTGGAGTTCTTATATAGCTCTGAGAAAACTCAATTTAGAACAACAACAAAAAAGTGGCATTAGAAAACATACCATTTTTTTTCTCTTCTGAGGATGCTCAGAGACATGACACCTTACACATACTTTGTAGACTAGAAGGCATGCTGACTGAATATGATATGTGTAAGCACTTTTCATGTGCCAGAGGAAATAATCAGACAAGTATGTAAATTCCTGAATATGTGTGGCTGTCGTATTATTTTCATTTTTGAAAAACTGGCTATTAAAATTGTTTTCTACATAGAAAAAGGTTGTTTCCAATAAGTAAAACCTCTTAAGCGCTTTTTAAAAATGTTGCTATTTCTATGTTTGAAATAGTTAAAGTGGGGTTTGGGAAAAGCAATGAGTATCTTCAAGGGACTGAATCCTAGAGAAGGAGCCAGAATACCAACTATCCTGCAAACTAAATTCAGCCTTGCGATGCCATTCTCGGGAGATTAGGTTTGGAGAACTGAATGGAGAGAGAGTGTGTGGAACATTTCCTCCAATTTGTAATATTGGATCAGGCCCATTTTAAACTGTGCTAATTTATTCTTCATTGAACCATGGAGATTAATTAATCCTTTGTTTTGCTGGATTAATGAGTAATCAATATGCCAAAGGGGGAAAAAAGAGAATGATTTCTTTTCAAGGAACAAAGCATTCAGGTAGCCAAGTCATTTTATCTTTCATGTTTACAAAGCACACCACAACCCAGATAAAATGTGTGCCATTCAAGGAGATTTAAACTCTCTCTTTTTTAAGCTAAGATGTCCTGAAGCTGCTTCTCTGAGGGAGACAGAGTGACTTGAGGGATTGGATATTGAGAACTTAGAGCTCTTAGTGGTTTAAAAGCTAAGTGAGATATATTGAGAATGTCGCAGCATTTTAGGGCCCTGTACTTGGCCTCTAGGATACTATGGACCCTCTAGATTTCCATGGATCGGGGACTGTCCAGCTGAGTTCCATAGAGGCCCTGGTTTCCTTTTTGTTTACCAATGACATGGGTGAGATGGGTGGAGGGCATGTCTGGAAGGGACATACCCTGTGGACTAATGTATTATTAGTTTAGTAAGAATTTATCTGTAATCAGAAGCTCTGGGACATTTTAAAATTCTACCATAACTTAGTTAAAATATGGCAATCTCCTTAATATTTATGTTTCCAAACAGAAAGATAGGGATGCTAATGTCTGATGATATATTCGCTTTTAGTGTGAGTAAAGGCTTCTGTTATAACACTCATACATGGAATATGAAAATGACATAAAGGAGTATTTAAAATTTTTGACATGTGTTTCTTATATAAAAATGTTTATTTAAAACATGTAATTTAGGTTGGGCACAGTGGCTCATGCCTGTAATCCCAGCACTTTGAGAGGCTGGGAGTGATATCTTGAGGCCAGGAGTTTAAGACCAAGCTGGGCAACATAGAAAGATCCTGTCTCTTAAAAAAAAAAAAAAAAACATATATGTATAAGTGTGTGTGTGTGTGTGTGTGTGTGTAATTTATTGGCATCTGAACTGACAAGGGATCCCCTATATCAAACATGTATGTTTATGGGTAATCATGATATTAATCTCTACAAAAAAAATTGAGACTGCTCTCTTTGCCTTTCTTTGTTTGCCAAAGTCCATCTTCTAAGATTTTCTAAAATTATTGGAGTTTTCTTATTTAGGAGTCATTGTCTGTAGAGCTCTATGATAGCAGGCAACAGATTGTCCTTGGCTACCAACAATAAAAGCAATGTATTGAAATGATATGTGAACTGGAAAATCAAAGACCTCTCAAAGATGATTTGAATTTGAGAGATCAAGGAACAGGAGCGAATGAGGACTGTCTTCAAGGCATCACAGTGGTGATGAAGAAATGCCAACTATTTTCTATTTTGTGGTCACTCAAGACACATATTTTTAAGAAATGAATCTAATTGAGTCAATTGAATCAGGGTCAGGTACCTACCCTTTGTATGGGTAGGATACCATCTTTAATATAAATTAAAAAATACAGAGACACTGTTCCCCAGGGGAAATTTGGCATGCCATCACAAAACAAAAACATAAAAGGGATTCAGGCCAGGCAAAAATATAAATGTCCATTACAGTAACTAAGCTAATCCCATCCATTTTTCATATTTTGTTTTCAGAAACATGAGAAATAGTCACTCATACTAATCACATCACCTTGAGCAATGATAAAAGAGTAAACTTAGATTAAATCTTAGTGTTGATTAAAGTACAATGCAGCCAGTACTTTAAAAAGAAATATTAATTGATGGTGACAAGGCAGGAAAGTGGAAGTAAATTAATATTTGGAGAGAGCCAAGTACTATGCTAATTGCTTTACAGGAGCCGCTCATTTAATATTCATGACGATGATAGATGGAAGACATTCTTAAACTCATCTTATTGGTAGGGGAAACTGAGGCTCAGAGATATTAAGCAACATTTTTCAAGGTCACCATATTTTATGACATACAAATATAATGATGCCATACAAGTCTTGAATTACTGTCAGTTCAATTTAGAAGGAAAACACATGGAATGGTTAATCTGCTTTGCTGATGTGATGTTGCAGTTGTCACAGATAATTACTAGACAACCCCTCTGTGTTGGACCATTGCATTATTTTGATGCCTAATGCACTATAAGCTTCTCTTTTTCTGCCAATATTTTTAGGACTCTAAATATCATCACTGAATGGTGTGTTCTCTTTCCTTGCTTAAAATTTCAGCGGTCAGTTTTTATTTAAAACCAACCATATTGTTCTTAACCCATTTGTTTTAGATCAGGTTTCCTAGAAGCAGATCTTGATATAGGGATTCAGGTATATATGATTTAATGCAGAGTGGTTTTCAGGAGAAAAAGTGAACACAATACTTTAAAGGAAGTGAAGGAAAGGGAAAGAGTCGTGCAAGGATGTGCTCCCACGAAAAACAATGAGCCATATTTGGATCCACAGGGGACTCTGGAGCATACTTTTTTCTCGAAGATATTTCTCTCTTGAAAGTGGGGAGTGAAGCCAGGCTCAGTGGCTCAGCCTGTAATCCCGCGCCTTTGGGAGGCTGAGGTGAGTGGATTGCCTGAGCCCGCGGGTTCGAGACCCGCCTGGGCAGCAAGACCTCATCTCTACAATAAATCAAAAATCAGCCAGGCGTGGTAGCGCATGCCTGTAATTCCGGCTACTTGGAAGGCTGAGGTGGAAGGATCGCTGGAGCCCAGCAGGTTGAGGCTGCAGTGTCCACTCCTGGCCACTACAGTCCAGTCTGGGCGACAGACTGGGCGACAGAGTGAGACTCCAACTCAAAAAAAAAAAAAAAAAAAAGAAAATGGGGAGTGGGGCTGAGTGTGATTGACTTATGCCTGTAATCCCAGCACTTTGGGAGGCCGAGGCGAGGGGTTTGAGACCAGACTGTATTACTTCCATCTCAGAATTTTTCCCACTCCCTCGAGGGATGGCCTAGAGGGTGATCAGAAAAGTTTGTAAATACTTAAGAAGTCAGGCATGGTGGCTCACGCCTATAATCCCAGCACTTTGGGAGGCTGAGGTGAGAGGATTGCCTGAGCCCATGGGTTCGAGACCAGCCTGGGCAACTTGGCCAGACCTTGTCTCTACACTGAATAAAAATTTAGCTGGGCATGGTGGTGCATGCCTGTGGTTCCAGCTACCTGGAAGGCTGAGGTGGAAGGATTGCCTGAGCCCAGAAGGTCAAGGCTGCAGTGGCCATGAGTGTGCCACTGCATTCCAGCCTGGGTGACAGAGTGAGACTCCAACTCAAAAAAAAAAAAAAAAAAAAAGAAAGAAAGTGGGGAGTGGGTTTCAGATGAAGGCACTTATCCAGAGATAGGGCAATGGTGGGAAATGGTAGGCAAGGGTAGGCCTTTTATCAGATGATATTCACAGGACATACTAGTTCCATAAAAGGAATCTGGGTCAGTCATGCACACAGTCTAGTCTCCTTAGACATTCAGGCATTTAATCACTGCTAGGCACATATCCCTGGTCAATGGGAGACTTGGTCTTATTTTCTTTTTCCCCCTCTCCTTACAAGAAAAGTGCCTGCTCCACAGGAAACCTACTTTCTAATATAAAGATAAAGCTTGTAGCTGAGCCTGCTAATTCCTGGCAACGGAAGGATGTGTCCTTGTACACCTAAGACAGTGCTTAGTCATTGGCTGGATTTGGACCCACTTCCATAACTGTAGTGATATAGTGACCTCGTCCTAGAAAACAGTAGAGCAGAATCAATGCCACAGAGCCACAATTCATGGCTGTCGTTAGTGCATCTGTGGTCTAATGATGAAATCTTGCAAGGAAAAATAGTACCTTTTTTGTTTGTTTTCTTAGCTTGCAGATCTAGCCTAAATGTTCATATCTCACTTTTATAGTTTAGGTAGATTGCTTTTGTTTATGTCTCTATTTTCTTTTTCCTTATCTGCTCATCTTGAATTGAGTTTTGTGAACTGATACACTTTTGTGATTTAACAAATGCCAGGCTGCTTAATATTATTTGAATGTGGTAACACGGAGGTATTTTTAAGCATGGGGATTGTTTGGATGGCATAAATAAGTATTTTTCACTCTTTCTTCTATATCCAGATGATGGCTAATTTGCACTTATTTTCTTTTTATCAACTAAATCCTTGTGTTCCTTCTCTTAACTCCCTCTTTCCTTCCTTAGACTATTATCTCAGTCCACACCCTCATAACTTCTCCCCGGGATAGTATAATAGTTTGCTATGTGCTTGTCAAAAGTGTAACGGTGATTTACTGAGAAATCAAAAATCAGGTTTGTTAATATAATAAAAGAGGTAAGATATCAACTGCATGGAGATGGCCCTAAAAAGCTAGAGATTCAGAGACATTTACACCACTGGAGAGACAAATGCTCCTCTTCTTCACAGAGGGACCCTGTCACCAATAATAGGGTCTAATGGATGAATGAGCCCTTCACTTTCTCAATGTGACTTTCACTTCCCCACATGACTTTTCCTACCCTCTGTCCTCTCGCAAATGTCTTGTAGAGTCTGTCTATGTGCCTGCTGACCTACTAAGTGCAAGAAATGGAACAACACCAACATGTATCTGCTCATAATGAGAGTTAATTTTAGATGAATTCTCCAGGGTCCTGCATCTCCCAAGACCCCTGAATTTCAGGCACTTCCACTCAATCCCAGCACTTTGTAAGGGTGCTCCCACCCTGCGGAATCCACTCGATCCCTGTACATTTTCCACATTGCCACTAGAACCCTGTTTGTGAAATCCAATTTCGAGTTTTTCCTTATACATGCTTTCCACAAAGTTAAATAAGTAAAAGTAAATGAAACAAATTGAATTAGGTCATTTTCTTACTTACGTTTCACTTGTTCTCCATCATGTCATTGACCATGAATTATATATATATAATTGTATGTCTAGGTATCCGTGTGTGTGTGTGTGTGTATACATGTATATCCTCATCTTGTGCCAATTTGCATCTTATACCCTGTACACCAAACTACATGTAGAATTGTAAACACACTGGGATTTCTCAAACCTCTGAGAGTTAACACATGGCATTTTCTCTTTGGTTCACCCTTTCTCCCCGCGTCTACCTGAGCAAATCTCAGAGATCTTCGTGTTTTCACGATTAACTTAAATCTTACCTCCTCGTTGAAGCTTTCAGTAAATTCCCAGGCAGTATTAGTTATTCACTTTTTTCTGTTTTTTCCATAGTACCTTTTATACATGTGCATTTTAATAATTTGTAATTGTCTGTTTCTTCTCTGAACCCCTAAGGGTAGCTGTGTAACTACATAGATGGGTTCCCCAGGGTTCAACTGGTTGCTGTTTTCGCATGATTATGCCAAACACCTTGTAGAAACCAGTGGACACATAAATACCACATCCAGCCGAAACCTAAGGAAACATACTCTTTAAGTTGATTGCCTATAAGCAGCATCAGAGATGGCTGTTCTTGTGGAAGTGTTTTATTGAGGGAGAACTCTCAGGAGTTCTATAATGGAGTGAGAGACGCTGAGTATAATAAGAAGGGAAAGAGACAAAGAAGTGGTTTTTCAGAAGCCTAGCTTCAGCCTGGTCCCATGGGGAGCTCTGGAGCTGAGCTTTGCTTTTCTTGAAGCAAAGTAGCTGGGTTGCTATACTTCCTGGTCAGGAAGGTGGTGCTGGAGTGAGGGATGGAGGGTGAGATGGGAGTTATAACCTTCCAGGCAACTCTGGGTGAGGAGGCTCCTGCAGGCAACAGGCAAGTCTTCAGGGGAGAACGGGAGGAAGGGAGATGGGACTTGGTAAAAGATGGGAGGATGGGACATGGGCTTGGTAAAGGAGATCTGGCCAGGGCAGCAACAGAATCTGCAAACGTCCCCAAATACCCTTTATCTATAATACTGGGAGTGCCAAGAAAATGTATACACATATTAAGAGAAGATCTTATCCATTTATTACTTTTCAAAGTTGAATTGAATTATAGTAGCAATGTATAGTGTGATGTTCGCTCAAAAGATGGTGTTCATCAAATGAATGCTAGGGTTGCCATGTGACAGGCAAGACAGTCAAAGAAAATGGGAGAAGCACAGTTTTTGGAGGGCAAGACCATTTTGAAGTGATATTTAAAATTCGAGAACAATTGTATAAGTATAATGACAATGAAGGTATGCAAAGGAATCTCAAACATATCTAACATTCACACACATTCGTGATAAGATTGAGATGCATGGTACTGTGTGTGATGTGCACAAGGGGAGATCTGAGAGGTCTCACACAGCAACAAGTCCTTCAGTAGTTCGCCATAATCAGAAGTGTCTGGACGTTGATGGTAACCACTTTGAGCACCTCTTGTAACTGCAGAAGTCAAATGTGACTTATATTTGTCTTTTGATATCAGTGTATATTGAATATTATAATTTTAATTCAGTTTTTTTCCTTTCTTAAAATGTGTATTATATATATTTTTGGCACTCTTATGTGCCTCTGAAGGCAATAGGTATCATTTATTGAAAGCTTACTTTTTACTAGCTTGTGTTAAGTGCCTCACATGAATAAGCTTGGACACTTCAGTGGTCTGTCCTAGGATATGTTTAACCACTTTCAAATAAGGTATAACATCATAAAACAAATCCAATCACTCACCTGGGAAAACAATACCTTTTCCTGCATTTCACTGAATTCAAGAAGTGCTGATTGCAAGATACATCATTATTTTATGTTCTATAAGGTTAAAAAAAACCTCTTCTTATTAAACTATAATGCATTGCTTTCATGTTGTCCACTGTGTGACAAGGCTGTTTTCAGATATATTAAAATGTAGGGGAAAAAATCTTTCATGAAATTTGGAAATTTATAAACAATGTTGGCCAAATGGCAAGTAGAAAGAAGTTTATGTTTAGAGTTACACGGTTTTTTATTTTTAAATGATTGTATAATTTTTTAAAAAATTATTTTTATGTGGTAGATCACATTTATTGACTTGTGTACCTTGAACCACCCTTGCATTCCTGGGATAAAACCCACTTAGTTGTGGTGTATTTTTTTTAATGTGCTGTTAAATTCTGTTTGCTAATATTTTGTTGAGGATGTTTGTTTCTATGTTCATAAGGGATATTGGTCTGTAGCTTTCTTTTTTTGTTGTGTTTTTTCCTAGGTTTGGCATTAGAGTGATCATGAATTAATTTAATCTCTTTAAAATAAACTCTAAAATTGGCTATTTAAAATAATTATTACTTTAAAGTGCTTGTAAGAATTGTATATACTTCTAAGTCAATCACAGGGACAGATTTTTTTTATAGAATCTATACAATTTGTGAAACTTTTATTTGGTCTAGGACAACAGTATGGTGTCTCACACAAGCATTTTATATTGTATCTCAGAAGAGATTATTGATTGGATTTATCAATAGTTTGTCAATGTCTATTATGATTTGTTAGGATGGTACATACTGTCTTCAAAATAGTGTTTTCTTGTTTTTGTATGTTTAAATTCTGTGACGTAAAGCCACAGAGATTATTGATAATTTTGAAAAAATTTCAAAATAAATAGGGTCAGTCTTCTATGATCTTGTATGCCACAGCATCTTCAATATTTTTCCTCTGCCTCCCTGGTATCTGTCACATTTCAAGAGATAAAGAGCCAAGGACAACACCGTTACTTCGATTAAAAAATAAATAAACATGATTTTTGTTTGGGTTGGTATAATGGACCATTCTATTATACACTGGTGTTTTCCTAATTTTCCAATATTAGTATGAACATTATAATATTAATTATAATATTAGTGTGAACATTATAAATATGAACAATGAAACATTTTTAATGAACGTTCTTTGAACAACAACCAGATGAAACAGCCATACTCATTATGCTTATTTCAGTTAGCTAATTGAAATATGAGAGATTTCTTTATTTATTCTATGGTAAAAAGCGCTTATTGCCTTAGTCAGCTAGTTGCTATTACCAATATTAAAAACTCTATAAATTATACAAAGCTATCCACAGAGGCTAGCATAAAAATTACTGCTCCTGCTGAGGACAAAATGATGTCTTTGGTTGAATTGCCAGATATGAAATAACAGCAAGAGATAAATTATTTTCTGAACCATTATTAAAGGATTAAAGGTGGATCCCGAATCTCTGTTGACCAGATTCATTTTCTCCTCTATGGTTGGTATGTCTTTGCTTGGTGCTGAATTAGTATAGAGGAAATTGCTGCATTATTAAATAAAGCTAGGAGTTGTGAAGAAAACAAGTGTCGTTTACTGTTTTATTTGCTGGTTTGGTTTTATGTAGTATGGTCAGAGAGACAACAAATTTAACATATTTCACAAAGAATCAAAACTTTCAATTGGTTAATGCCTAAACTTATTTTTAAAAATACTTGAAAGCAGATTTAAAAGATAGGACTCAAATTCATTTACAGTCACTAACATTTTCAGAACTGAAAGTCTAAGTCTTCAGAATTGTTCTTCCCTTCTGTGGGCATAGGAGGACTGGTAAGAGAGAAAAAGTTTTCATCACATAGTTTTGCCCTTAGATATAAGCCTCAATTTTTCTCCCGTCTAAGAAACAATATCTCAAAAGAAAACCAAAAGGATAACCTTTTAAGAGAATGTGAGAGCATCTCTCTGCTGGACCATTCGACTTGGCCCATGATGGAATTGTATAATAGAAAAAATTGAATAGCTTCAGATGTTATGAAACTGGGTCATCTCTCACCATCATGATTGATCAGAAACTACACCAAAATCAGTGGGAGTGGGAAAACCCATGGAAATAACTGCAGAGCTTAGATGTGTTTTATTGGTGTTTGATTGAAGGATAGTTTAAACGGGTCATTTTTCTTTAATTTTTATTTAGTTGGAATACAGAAGAAATTTAGTTTACTTTCCAGACTAAGAATAAGAGAATAAAATTAGCACTACTGAATTTCTTAAAATGTTTTATACTTTTTTTCTAGTTTTAAAAGTAATAGGTACAACTAGATAATTTATAGAAGAAAATAAAAATAACCTTATTTCTACTACCCTGTGATTCATTCATTCTTTAGCATGTATTATATGTCAGGTGTTCTGGGAGTTGAGATGATAGTAGTGAATACAAGAGATATTTGTACCCTCCCAGAGCTGACGGTGTGGTAGGGGGACATGGACAAATTTGTAAAAAATAAATAATATAGTATGTTAAAAGATGATAGGAGCTATAAAGAAAAATAAAGTGAAATCATCACATTGCACACAATTTCACAGGGTACCATGTACGTTCTGTTTTATGAGACTCTCATTCCCTGGAACTGTGCACCACGACTCTGGGAAGAAGGATTAGAGACCTCTGGCAAGATTGGAGGGAGTAGGGGGTGAATTGAGGGGCACGGTTAGACCTCTCTAGAAGGTTACATTAGTGACTTTAAGATGGTGCTGTTTAAAGGAAAAGTTCTGTGCAAAAGGAAGAGCATGTTTGGCAAATCTAAGGACCAAAAAGGAGACCACTGTGGTTGGACAAGAGTTCGTACAAGGACAGTAGCAGGAGATAAGCCTGAAATGTAAGAGAGAGCCTTATGAAGTAAGTGTGATGTGCAGCCCCCAGAGAGCTCTGCGCAAAGGAATCTGACTTACATCTTTAAAAGTTCACTCTCACTGCTGTATAGAGAACGGACAAGGATAGGGTCCACAGTGCTGGAATGGAAACCAGAAGACCTGTTAGGAGGCTAATGCAGCAATGTAGGGAGAAAACTGATGGTGATTCAGACCAGGTGGTAGCAATAGTGGATGGTGTTTAACTTCTGGATGTATCCTGAATAAAAAGCCAGATAAATTTCTTCTCATATAACATATGAAATAGTAAGAATAAAAAATAGCTTCAAGTTTTGTGCCACTGTTACTATAGCAGAGTATAATAGGTCCTCCCTACCCATGGGCACATCCATGGATTCAACCAAACTTGGGCAAAAAAAAAAAAAAAAAAAAAAGGTTACATCTGTACTACACAGGTACAAACATTTTTTTTCCCTTGTCATTATTCCCTAAACAATACAGTATGACAATTATTTATATATCATTTACATCGTATTAGGCATTACAAGTAATTTAGAGATAATGTGAAGTATACGAGGGGATGTATATAGGTCATATGCAAATACTGTATTATTTTATTTTATTTTGTTTTATTTTATTTTTTTGAGTCAGAGTCTCATTTTGTCACCCAGGCTGGAGTGCAGTGACACACTCATGGCCGCCACCGCAGTCTCGACCTGCTGGACTCAGGCGATCCTTCCACCTCAGCCTTCCAAGTAGCTGGAACTACAGGCGCACGCCACCATGCCTGGCTAATTTTTTGATTTATTGTAGAGACGAGGTCTCACCAAGTTGCTCAGGCTGGTCTCGAACCCCCGGACTCAGGTAGTCCTCTTGTCTCGGCTACCCAAAGTGCTGAGATTATAGGTTTGAGCCACTGCACCCAGCCTACCGTGCTATTTTATATCAGGGGCTTGAGCATCCTCAAATTTTGGTATCAAGAGGGGTTCCTGAAGCCAATCTCCAATGGATACTGAGGGATGACTATATCTGTTTCATAATTTGGTATAAATTTGTGTGTTTAGAGGTATATAAAATATTTTGAGATTGTTATGCCACCTACTAGTGTATACATTTTTCTTCTTCTTCTTCTTCTTCACCTCCTCCTCCTTCTCCTCCTCTTCCTCCTCCTCCTCCTCCTCATCCTCCTCCCTTTGAGGGGGGTTGGAGTTTCTCATTCTGTTGCCCAGTTTGGAGTGCAGTGGCATGTTCACAGTCACCGCAGCCTTGACCTGCTGGGCTCAAGCAATCCTTCCACCTCAGCCTTCCAAGTACCTGGAACTACAGGCATATGCCACCACACCTGGCTAATTTTTTGATGTATTGTAGAGATGAGGTCTTGTCAACTTGCCCAGGCTGGTCTCAAACCGGAGGGCTCAGGCAGTCCTCTCACTTCAGCCTCCCAAAGTGCTGGGGTTATAGGTGTGAGCCACCATGCCCGGCCATGCATTTTTCACTTAATATAATGTACATCATGACCAAAGGATATCCTACATCCATAAATATTAGTTGAACATATGATATTTAAAACTAAAGTTATGTAGCATTTCACAAATACTACCCAATACTCAGAACTGAGAATTGAAATAGGTTTTGTCCAAGGTGGGAGGTGGCCTGAGGAAGTTTTTCAGAGAAGGGATCTCTTTGAATATGCTGTGCTTTTATATTACCAGTTCTTAACTTAGGGGAGTTTTCTAAGGACATTATTCTCTGACTTTGGTAAGGAACCAAAGAGTTAGGTGACTAGAGTCCTGTTCTTTCCTGGGCAAAGGTGCCCTCTTTCTAAGCTGATCCCCTTGCTATGCTAATTGAGCTATCCTCACCTGACATAGGCCTGGCCAGGCTGTTCTGATATCACACAGCCTTCCCAGCAATACTGGTGGGCTCCAGACATGCACCCATCACCACGGTCCCCACACAGACGATGTATGTCACGACATTCTGCTGAAATCTCTTTCATTTATATCTTAGATAAGCTGTTTCCTCGCCTGCTTATCACCGTGGTCTGGTTGCTTTTATTTCAATCTCATATACAGATTTTTCCATATTTTTCTATTGGAAATTATGTCCATCCATTTATACTGCTATTTTGCCTGGAAGTCTTGGTAACATTTGTGTGTGCGAGCGTTTGTGCATGCGTATGTGGCTTCAGTGCCACCTCAGATGGATATTCCAAGGCACATTGAACTTGTTTCTTTTTTTTAATTTTTTTTGAGTTGGAGTCTCACTCTGTCGCCCAGACTGGAGTGCAGGGGCCACTCCCGGCCACTGCAGCCTCGACCTGCTGGACTCCGGCGATCCTTCCGTCTCAGCCTTCCGAGTAGCCAGAATTACAGGCATGCACTACCACACCCGGCTGATTTTTTGATTTATTGTAGAGATGAGGTCTCGCTGCCCAGGCAGGTCTCGAACCTGCGGGCTCAGGCAATCCACTCACCTCAGCCTCCCAAAGGCGCAGGATTACAGACTGAGCCACCGAGCCCTGCCTGAACTTGTTTCTTAAGTGACTGTTGAATAATTACATTACTCTATTTCCTCATGGCTTTGATATATGTTTTTATGACTATTTCTAGCATGCAAAATAAATTTTAATCGGAATTAAAACACACTTTATTAATTAGAGAGTATTACAAGTTGAATAATATGTCTCACTCACTACTCCAAGATGGGATTTGCCTTTCATTTCTTATTAGAATGACAGATGCTGTTCTGCTTTCAACATATTCAGCTTATCCTAAAAACTGAGGGTTTTGCTTAGGACATCACTGATTATCCTAGAGAAAGATGGTTGCACAAGGTTAGGTATCTCTTGCCTTCTGTTATGATTCAGGTTAAGGAAGAGAAAGGGGACCGTGTAAGTTTCCCATCACCAATATCTATTCATCAATTCATTCCACACATACTTATGAAATGCCTATAATGTGTCAGGCACCATTCCAGACTGAGAAACCAACTGTGAACAAAATATAAACATTTGTCTCATGGAACATATTAGGTACTCAGGAGAAGGACACTAAATAAATGTATATACCATGTCGGTTAGTTGTAAGTGCCACACGTGTGCATAAAGTGGGGTCATAGGATAAAGAATCAAGTGAGGTTTCTATGTGATAAAAGATGGTCAGGAAAGACCTCTTTTTTTGAGTCGGAGTCTCACTCTGTTGCCCAGGCTGGAGTGCAGTAGCATGCTCATGGCCACCACAGCCTCGACCTGCTGGGCTCAGGTGATCCTTCTGCCTCAGCCTTCCTAGTAGCTGGAACTACAGGTGCATGCTACCACGCCCAGCTTACTTTTGATTTATTGTAGAGATGAGGCCTCACCAAGTTGCCCAGGCTGGTCTTGAACCCCTGAGCTCAGACAATTCTCTCACCTCGGCCTCCCAAAGTGCTGGATTACAGGCTTGAGCCACCGAGCCCGGTCTGGATAGACTTCTTAATAAGATGGCATGTAAGCAGAGCCCCATAGGAAGTGAGGAATTGCGTCACGTGGCTATCCGAAGAAAGTTTGTTGTGGGCAGAGGGAAGCAAAGTTCGTCACCAAGGTGAGAGTGTGCCGGCCTGTTGGAAGAACTTCAGGAAGGCCGGTGTGACCATGACAGAGTGAGTAGGGGGACATGGGAGGAGATGAAGTGAGGAGGTAGTGAGAACACACTGGGCCTTGAATTCTTTCTTGTCTGCCATATCTCTAGGATTGCTTTTTTCATGTAGACCTTGAAGATGTTTATGTCTTTTAGATCTTTCTTTTTTCTGTTTTTATTTGTCTCAGTTTAAGAGGTACAAGTGCAGTTTTGTTATATAGATATATTGCATAGTCATGAAGCCTGGGTTTTTAGTATAACCATCACCCACATAATTATTAAATCCATGAAGTAATATCTCATCCTTCAGCCCCCTCCTACCCTCCCACCCTTCAGAGAAATGCCCAGAAAGAGAGACAAAACCTTAAACTCATTATCATTTGTTTTGTCTTGTTTTGAGCTGGAGTCTCTTTTTGTCGCCCAGACTGAAGTGCAGCGGCATGCTCCCGGCCACTGCAGCCTCGATCTGCTGGGCTCCAGCATTCCTTCCACCTCAGCCTTCCAAGTAGCTGGAACTACAGGTGTGCGCTACCACACCCGGCTAGTTTTGGGTTTATTGTAGAGATGAGGTCTCGCCAAATTGCCCGGGTGGGTCTTGAACCTGCAGGCTCAGGCAATCCACTGGCTTCAGCCTCCCAAATTCCTGGGATTATAGGTTTAGCCACTGAGCCTGGCCTATCATTTGTAATGTTAATTTTCACTTAACTTCTTAGAGATTCATGAATGACTGACAAAAAACATGATTCAAGAAAAGGTATCTAGGTGGTGAGTTAATGAGAGAATGGTAAAGAGTGTAAGGTAACAGCACAAGTTTATTTGGCACTGGAGACAATTGTTTTTTTCCTACCTAATCCTTTCCCTTTCATACTCTCTTTCCTGGTGGACTCCAATTTTATTCTATTGCACATGCCATTCTTCAGCCATATGCAGCCATCTGCTCTGAGAAAATGATATTTCTCCAAGGTTCAGAAGGTGGTGACTCTTGGATAGTCTAAGTGAATCTTGATAATTCCATTTCCCCATCAGTCAATGGCTTAGGAAATTGAATTTGACTAATTTTGATCAATGAAACCTGAGAAGTCAGGTGGGGAAGGACCTTCTGGTAAAGGTATCTTACATTTGTAGATATAAGATAGGAAAGATGGATACCTCCAGATGCTGGTGAATTAGGGAACCATGGCTGAACCTTCTGTAGCCGCTCGTGACCATGAAGGTGGGTATTAATATACTCAGGTGCTTGCGATGATTAAGTGATTGGCCCTGGCACTGTCTACTGACAGATATTGACCTTTTGCTTCAGAAGGGGTTCCATAATCCACACCAAAAGGGGAGAAACCTCAAGACTCATGCAAAGAGATATAAAGTTGTAAGTTGTAGACTCATTTGTATTAACAGACGTAAGAAATAACCTATACATCTAACAATATGGAATCATAAAATATCATCAAATATTACACAGTGAGTGATGTTTTCAAAGGAAAGGTTTGCACTATGTTGTTAGAAGAAAGACGTACACAGAAATTTTATACTGTCTAAATATTTTATCTAGATACTACATAAGTGGAGAGATCAAAAGAAATATATATATACACATATACATATATTCATAGGGGAAAAAGCTAGATGCAAATACAATAAATACTAATAGCAATTACCTCTGGGTGACAGGATCAGATGGGATTATATGTGCGAATTTTTGTGTTTGTTTTTGTACAATTTTGCATTTCAACATTTTACAGTAAAAATATAGAGCTTTTATAGACGGGTAAAAGTTAATAATTTTATGCAAGCTGAAGAAAGATGATCCAGGTGCCCTGCAGCCCTTCCTTCATATAACCCTTGATGTCTTAGAGTCCTTTCCCCGGGACCCTCAGTTCACTTTGCTCCATTCCAGCTCCTATGGCAATGGGCTGTAGCCTCAATTTGAATATTTTATGGAAGTCGGAGGTCTAAACACCGCTGCTCGAAAGAATTGCTGAGATTCTCTGCAGTTCACCTATCCACTGTTCTTTCTTTTTTTGAGTTGGAGTCTCACTCTGTCGCCCAGACTGGAATGCAGTGGCCACTCCCGGCCACCACAGCCTCGACCTGCTGGGCTCCGGCGATCCTTCCGCCTCAGTCTTCTGAGTAGCCGGAATTACAGGGGTGCACTACCACGCCCAGCTAATTTTTTGATTTATTGTAGAGATGAGGTCTTGCCTGCCCAGGTGAGTCTCGAACCCGCGGGCTCAGGCAATCCACTCACCTCAGCCTCCCAAAGGCGCGGGATTACAGGCTGAGCCACCGAGCCCGGCTCCACTGTTCTCTATCTCATGGGGCCAACAGGCTACCCCTGCAGTGAGTGTGGGAACATCAACTCAAGGGTGAGCTGGCCCTCTGAAGGAACATCCCACCCTGAATTTCATAGGCGGTGTAGGCATAAAATGGTGACTCCAGACTTCATAAGGCCCTCTGTTTAGTTTGGGGCAGTCCCTATTGATGATCTATGCACAACAAGGATGATACTGACAAGTTTTACTGCATAAATGTTTTTCCACCCCCAGGGCCAAGGTTACATGAGACTAAGCAGGCAGTTGTCATCGCCAGGATTGCTGTATAGCACAAAGTAGAATTTGAGTCAGCTTGAGCCACACAGGGGCTTGGAGCCTCTAAGCTAATGTATAGTGACTTGCAGAGGCTAAAATGAGGCAGAATCTGAACTTTTTCATGAACTAGGAGACTTTGGGAATGATTCTTGAGTCACTGGTAAGAAAAAAACATTTAGAGCGAACATTGAAGATTTTAGAATACACATCAGTCTTATTCTCCCTGCTTATTTCCTGGCATAATTTTAGCACATAACCTGGCATCTAGATATACTGGAGCACTCTTGGTATATTATTTCTCTGCTATGATAAGGAAGAAAATGAAATTGTGGCTAAATAAGTCTACTATGTGTTTTTGTGTGGACTGTCTGCCAGTGTAACGGTCAGTACAGCGGTGTCCCAAGTTGTCAGAGTTTGGGTTCCTCCAGCAACAGAGCCTGAGGCAAGGACTTGGGTACAGAGAATTTGCTTAGGATGTGAATCTCTGAAATAGGAGACCGGGAATGGGGAGGGTGGAAGGAGGAAAATCCAATATAATGGTGTGTTATCAATATGACCGCTAAAAAGTTTGTAACAAACAGCCGGAGTTGGTCAGTGGGGTTCAGTGTCACTGAGACCTGCTGAGAAGTTACAAAGGACCTGCGGGGTTGTCTGCAGCTGAGAGGCAGGAGCATTTATCCACCAGCTCCCGGTCTCTGCTGCTGGACACTGTCTTGGTGCAGTGTTACCCTCCATTTTCAGGCCACTCTCACCCAGCTGTCCAGCATCTCTGGAGGCCACCTCTGGAAGAATCTCCTGGGGCAGAAATGAAATACCATGTGACATTTACTTGCAGTGGGGTGCATTATGCAACGTGAGTCTGTGTTTGCATGAAACTGTTCCCTAGAGCTGAGGTGGCCGAGGGCATGTGGCATGGGCTACCAAAGTTCCCAGGGACTTGCAGCTAAGCATTTTGAGAGTTAGAGCTGGGACACATTGGGCTTGGCCTATGCAGTCTGTATTTTAGTTTATTTATCTAGTATCTATTATGTTCTAGGTGCCGGGGAAACAGAAATGCATAGGATCCCTTTTAAGATTCTAGTTTTGACCTGGCGTAGTGACTCACGCCTATAATCCCAGCACCTTGGGAGGCCAAGGTAAGAGGATTGCCCGAGCTCACAGTTTCGAGACCAGCCTGGGCAACTTGGCAAGACCTCATCTCCACAATAAATTTAAAAAATTAGCTGGTTGTGGTGGTGCATGCCTGTAGTTCCAGCTACTTTGATGGCTGAGATGGAAGAATCACCTGAGCCCGGCAGAGTGAGGTTGCGGTGACCATGAGTGTGCCACTGCACTGCAGCCTGGGCGACAGTGAGACTGACTGAAAAAAATAGATTCTAGTTTTGTACAGGAGATAAGCTCATTTCAATTAAATGTGTTACCTGCTGTAATGAAGGGATGCCTAGGATGGATAATAAGGTTTCGTGGGGAAAGGTACTTTTATTCCAGACTGAGGAAGGGTCTCAGGAGGTAAGAGTTGGGACACACACACACTCACACTTATACCTATCTGTATGTATGTGTACGTATATGGGTATATGTATATGACTGGGTAATATATTTACATGACAGGCTAATGGTTGTCTGCATTATGTGAATTATTTATCCTTATTGTCCAAATTCAGATCTAGAAGCTTTTTAAGATTTATGACATGCATAAAGATCACACAATATACTGGCTTTAGTGAAAATGAATTTTCTCCCAATTCCTGTTTATGCTTTGGATACTTTTATATTTCTGACTTTTCTGGTGCTTACTTATGCTCTCTGCAAAAATAAAAAGCATCCACGAAGCTTCCTCCTAGGTTAGCATTTGTATTCGGTAGAAGAAAACCTTTGCACCTGCCACTAAAATACATCCACTTCTGGGGTGGAAGGCGCCAGCTGTTCTCAGTCTCCAACGGCACACCAGGCAGTTCAGCACCAAGAATTAGACATCAGATCCCAGGCAGATAAAACTGGTGAGGAAATTTCAAGTCGACAGAATGCAATTACCCAAATTGATATTAGGCCAAGGGCATATCAGGAGGCCCTTCCCATCTGTTGGGGAAGAGGTTCACCAGATATTTACTGAGGGCAAGTGGTCAGGATCTTAGCTTTAGGAATCATTTAGAAGGCAGGCACTTAAATACTAAACAAACAAACAAACAAAAACTATACCTGGTATAAAAATCACATCCTTCCATTGGAAAATAAATAATATGAAGGCCTTGAGAGAAGCTTAGCCCTTCTCTGCTCTGGGAGGAAAGAAATGTTTATGGATGGGGAGGTTAAAAACGATTTCTACATCAGCTACTCTTAGCAAGGACACGCTATAATGGACAATTGGTTATACTGGAACTGACAAAAAGAGATTTCCCAAACCAAACATATGGAATCCAATACATTTATTCCTGGTCATAATGGAAAGAGCTTTCCATTATGAGCTTACGAAACAACACCATGCGATTTTTCTAGGGCCCTTGACACAAGCGTTTCTTTACCAAGAAAATAAGCTAATTTTTAGAGTTTGCAGCAAAAATAAAGAAACCAGGGTTGTACAGGCCTTTACCAGCTACTGTGCAACAATTATATATCAGAACCATAGAACCTGCAGCTTTATTTAGTGCAAGGATCCCCTTGCCCTTGGTAACTTTTGTATCATTCTCCGGAGAGGATGACCTGGTGAGAGAATGGAAGAATCTTTCTCCATACCATTATGAATCCAAGCATTGGCATAAATTCCCCATGCCTCTAGTCAGAGAGAAACAAAAGATAAGTCATCTCACACCAGATCATGGTTTGGGGGAGAATAACAGAGAGGCACCTCTGGGCCAGACGTCCCCTTTTCCAACTGCTGCTTTTTGGAGATGAGGTATCCCTGGGTTCCCACATGTCACTCCCCAACCTTTGGGACCAGGCAGTCTTCTCTGCACCCTCCTTGCCAGTGGATATTTGATGCCAAGTTGCTAATCCTGAAAGGCTCTCACATCTCTTTCTCACTGGGTATAGATAGGAAGGAAAAGAGTGGGAAGAAATCTTATTCAGCATGAAAAGAAAAAGAATTTCTTTTGTTAGAGAGGGTACTTGGCACTCGCTTCGTTTGCAAAGAGGCAGCCAACTGAGGAAACTGAAAGAATGGTCAGACTGGAGCAGGCTAGACAAGGTGAACTGTCAAATTTAATGCAGCTGCCCATCCCACTGTGAGGTACAGACAGGTCACCTACATGCTGGGTTTCTGACCCTCCCTTCTCTGATCATGTCACTATTTACCTATCACCATGGCCATTAAGATCAGGAATCCCAAAGTCTCAGAGCTTCACACTAGTTTCTCTGGCACACAGTGCCAAACCTTCCCAGAAAACCTCGTAGGATGAGCTCAGTCCAACCAGTGACCCAGCCTAGCCACAAATGGATTCTGATCCTAACTCTTAAGAGGTATAAGCAATCAATCACACTTGCTGAATTCTGACCTGAGCTTTGCCACCCTTTTTTTAAAAAAAAACTAATTGGCCAGAACACATTTCTTAACCTCTCTGTTTTTGATTATTTCTTGTCAATTTGTAACGAAATCTATCTCTCACAGAGAACATATTAGTTAATGGTGATCCAGAGCTCTGCAAATGTTCAAAACTTGGCATTATTATTTAGAGGTTTAGCTTGTACTAATTACCTCTTAGTTTTACTAGCCCTATATAACAAGCTGCCTTCTGCACATTTTATGTGAAAGCTGATTTTCTGAAAGGATGAAAGTTGTAGGAGCAGGGAATGAAATAGGTGCTAAGTTTTATTTCCTCCTAAATAATTCTCCTCAAGGTGGGTAAACTTTTAGTAGTTAAATTGCTAAAAATGAAGATTCTACACTACAGGAACAAATCTCCAGTGACAATTATTTGTCTGTGTTCTTAGCATTTACGAGTCTCTGTAAACAGTCAGTACATTTATGTTCCCCCCATTACCTTCGGTCATAAACTTCCTTAAAGAAAAACGAATAATTATGTTTCCTGACTGCCTAATGAGCATAAACATTCTGAAAGACTGAAAGCCTTGGTGGGATGGATGGAGCATCTGGGCTGCCAGGGGTTGAGCTGTTTTCGAGGAAATGGCAAGAGTGTCAGGCTGACCTTATGACTAGGATTTAGTACCATTCACGGGGATGTCATCTCTAGAAAGCAAATCATGATTTGTGGGGCTTTTATTCTGGAGTTGGAGCCTCCAAGCATACAGTTGCTGAGAGTGGCTGGGGGGGTCTCACAAAGGCCCTGGCTCAGGGGTATCAACCTCATACTGCTGATGGACTGATGTCCACCCCCTGGAACCAGCCAGTGTACCCCTCTACCCAAAAAGAAGCAGCCTCATCTCAGTTTAACAAGTGCTCTGTAGCAGCCTGGAATATCACAATCAGGAAGTGACCTTCAATGACTAAGTACAACCTGCATCTTATACAGAAGGTAACTGAGGGAATCAATATTGCCAGGGACAGTCACTCACAGCCAAGAAGCCCTGCATGTGCTGACTCCAGGAGTGATGCTCTTATATCTTGGTGTCAGGAAGGTGGTACAAGTTAGAGGGAAAGGAATAGACAAAGAAAATAGGGTTAGAAAAATAAGAAAAGTAAATATGAAGGAATTAAATGTTTCTTTAGTAGTTCATGTAGATTTACCCTTTGTCTTGAGATCAGTAAACATATCAATGCAACTTTTTCATGAAGTATCCAAATGGACTATGAAGGGAAATAAGGAAATTTTCTATTTTCTAGATCAACACTTTTTAAAAAAAATTTTGTTGAGTTAGGGTCTCACTCTGTCGCCCAGACTGGAGTGCAGTGGCATGCTCCCGACACCGCAGCCTCGACCTGCTGGGCTCCGGTGATCCTTCCGCCTCAGCCTTCCAAGTAGCCAAAACTACAGGCATGCACTACCATGCCCGATTAAGTTTTGATTTTTATTGTAGAGACGAAGTCTCGCCAAGTTGCCCGAGTGGGTCTCGAACCTGTGGGTTCAGGCAATCCACTCGCCTTGGCCTCCCAAATTGCTGGGATTACAGGCTGAGCCACCGGGCCCAGCCGATCAACACTTTTTAAACTACCAGTGGTACACAACTGGTTTTTGTTTTTCTCTGATTGATGCTGGCTGATGTTTTTGTAAAATGCAATAAAAATTACTAGAAAAATGAGATGCAAAAAGCAGACTTTCAAGTCCAAACTTTGTTTCTTAGAGATAAGAGAC
The DNA here is from genome assembly GCF_000164805.1 of Carlito syrichta. Classification (NCBI taxonomy): domain Eukaryota; kingdom Metazoa; phylum Chordata; class Mammalia; order Primates; family Tarsiidae; genus Carlito; species Carlito syrichta. Next base: position 60,724 of record NW_007249774.1, read on the forward strand.
ATAAAATTCTCCAGCTAAATTATTATAAACTTTCTAGATAGGGAGGCCTGATCCCTGTACTTGCTGGTGATGGCTATGTAAGAGTTGGTCCATCAGCACTTGTCTGTGGACCACACTTTGGGCAGCATTGCCCTTGATCAATTTTTCTGTTCTGTTTTGCATATTTGTCTGGTCTTTCTAAATTGCACTTTCTGGTATCAGCGATGGGAATCTGGACATCTGTCATTCTAGACAGCACTTTATTGTGTTGAATAACAATTTAAGAACACAATTTAAATTTTCCCTTATACTACAGTAAAAGACACCAACTTAAAACTATAACAAAACAGAGCTCCTGGAATACTGTATGGATTTATATCAGGAGACAACTGTGAAGTCTCTTCAGGGACAGTTAATTTGGCAATATTTTTGACTTACCCGGTTTGAGTATAAAGGGGATTGAAAATATTAACCATTGCCAGTTGTCATTAAATCTGGGGACTCTAACAAATCTTCTGTGTCCTCTGAAAGACCTATAAGCTGTTTCAGTGCATCCATTAGAAGTAGGGTTGCCAGATTTAGGAAATAAAAGTACAAAACAACCAGCTAAATTTGAATCTCAGACAAGCAATGAATAACTATTTTAAGTATGGTCCAAATACTTTTGAGACATACAATATGTAATATTTTAGACATACTTATATTAAACGCTTATTTATTATTTTCTGAAATTGAAATGTAACTAGGTATCCTGAATTTTATCTAGTAATTCTAATTAGTAGTCCTTCGGCCTGGACTTCTGCCACTCTGGATTTTTCTAGGGAGAAGAATCAACCCAGTCAAATCAAATCTAGCCATATCGACCCAATTTGCTTAGCTATTGGCAGCTGGAAGCTAGAAGGTCAATAAAAAGTGATGATATTCCTTTTAGAAAAATGTGTTTCCCATGAGACAAAGTAGCTACTTAGTTTTCCCTACTTTGAGGCTTTCAGTTTGGTGTGGTGTTTTCCAATGCACTGGTCCACTAATGGTCCTAGTCAGAAGGTATACTTGTGAAGACCACTAGAGTCTGGCACTTACATCAGGACAAACTTGGTCCAATGGGCTGCAGGTAGTGAAATTCATTGTATGGAAATATACAGGAGGCATGGTGATGGACTAAAAAAAGAAAATCTTTAATCCTCCAGCATAGTATAAGCAAGCTGTCAGAGATGCTTCAATATTTTCAAAAAATAAATTTAGTGAGACTCACATGGCAAAAGTACAGAGGCAGTATAGCTGATATTAAAAAAGGAAGTCCTTGGATATATATGCAGTTTTGTTTTAATCCTTTCAGATATTTATTATTTGCCATTGGTGCTATTATTTTTTCATTGAATGAGAGTATTTTTCTTTAGGTCCTGAGTGTTTTGATATAGAATTTTGATATAGAATTGATGCTCTTAGACTTACATTGATGTCTGATTCAGATAGGGAGGAAGTAACTACTTAATGTCCACAGGTAATTTGTTTATTTACTTTAAAAAAAAATCCAATTGGATGAATTAAAAAATACAGATAGCAGTATAAGCAAGGGCACAAAGTTTCCTTTCTCTCTTTTTCCTTCTTTCTTTCTTTTTTAAATTTTAGAGTTGTGGAGTACATGGGAGTATTTGCTACATAAATAAATTGCATGCAAGCGAGCTTTGGGCTTCTAGTGAGCCCTCTCTTCCCTTGGTAGTTGGTCTAGAATTTAGTCTGGAAATTTATTTTTATATTGTCACCTCTGGTTGTCTAACATTTTTCTCTCAGCCACTAAAAACTATGCTTGGAAATATACTTATCTAAATTTTTAAAAAATAGCATTTATTTTAAATAAGAAAATATATGCTAATTTTAAGATAAATTGAAAAATACCAACATCTACCAAAAAGAAAAATCACCTATAACCCAACCACAGAGGAAAAATTTTCCTGTTATTATTTTGGTATAGTTCTTCCATTTTTTTATGTTTCATAGTTGAAAACCTATATGTACACAATGTTGTACTCTGATTCTTTTCCCCATTACTTATTCAATCTAAACATTTCTCATATTGGTAGATGTTTTCTAAGTGTCATTTTAACTGTTGAATCATAATCTATACTGTAATTTATTTAACTAACTTATTAGTATTGGACACCAGTTTTCTCCAATTCATTACTCTTTTTTTTTTTTCTGAGTCAGAGTCTCACTCATGGCCACCACAGCCTGGACCTGCTGGGTTCAGGCGATTCTTCCGCCTCAGTCTTCCAAGTGGCTGGAACCACAGACATGTGCCGCCACGCCCAGCCAATTTTTTTTTTTTTAATTGTAGAGATGAGGTCTCGCCAAGTTGTCAGGCTAGTCTTGAACCCATGGGCTCAGGCAATCCTCTTGCCCCCACCTCCCAAAGTGCTGGATTACAGGCGTGAGTTGCGGCACCCGGTCAATTAATTACTCTTAAAATGGTAATCTGCTGATCTGTTTTAGAGTCAGAATTTGAATTACTGGGTGGAAAGGATGACACATTTTAAGACTACATATTTTATTAAACTATATTAAAAACATTATGGACATTTATTAGGAACATATAAGAGTGCCTGTCTCACTGGCCTTTACAGTTACCTTATTTCCTTTCATTTCATTAACCTTTTATATTCGTCAGGATTTTCTGAAGAAACAAAAGAGATATTTAAGGAATTGGCACACATGATTACTGTGGAGTCTGAAGAGTCCCCATAGTAACCTACACTGCAGGCCAGCAGGCTGGAGACCCAGAAAAGAGTTGGTGTAGAGTCTTGGGTGCAAATGTAGTCTTGGGGCAGAATTCTTGTCTTTATTCTTAAGGCCTTCAACTGATTAATGAGGCCCACCCACATTATGAAGGGTCACCTGCTTTATTCAAAGTGTACTAATTTAAATGTTAATCACATCTAAAAAAATATCTTGCAGCAACATCTAGACTGGTGTGTGACCACACAACTGGCACCATAGTCATGCCAAGTTGACACATGCAATTACCCATCACATCTGTTATCCAGACACAGTTTATGCTATGTGATAGAAAACTATGCTCTTTCTTTCCAGTTTTCTCCCTGTTAAACACCGTCTGTCTCTATGCAGACACAACAGACTTAGTTAAGACTTTTGTGTAAACTGTGTCTTCCATTTTAAACCCAAAGATTGTCTCATCCACTTTTAGAATAAAGCATTTAAGCTTTCCGTCAAATGATGCTGAGGAAAAAAATCTGTATTTAGGCCCTATACAGACATGAATCAGAAATATTCCTCTGCCACGTGGCAACTCGGTAAACTTGGATAGGACAGTTAAACTCTTTCCCTCTCAACCTTCTTAACAGAACAGTAAAATATGAATAATCATACACACTTCCCAGGTGCTTGTGAGTAATCATTGAGGAAACATGAATGTTTCTAGTACAGTGTCTTATATGTAGTAGGCCATCTATATTTTTGTTCATCTCTTTCTTATGTTGGTTAGTTCAAGCTGCTGTAACAAATTACCATAGACTAGGTGGACTTAAGCAATAGATGTTTATTTCCCACAGTTCTGGAGGCTGGGAAGTCCCAGGTTAAGGTGGCAGCAGATCCAGTGTCTGATGAAGGTTTGCAGATAGTAGTCTTCTCATTGTATATCCTCACACGGCAGAGAGCAAAGAGAGATCATCTCTTTCATGTCTCTTACTGTAAGGACACTAATCCCATTCAGGAGAGTTCTGCCTTCCTGACCTAATTATCTCCCAAAGCCCTCAACTCCTAATACCATAACATTGGGGGCTAGAATTTCAACATATGAATTCGAGGTATGCAAACATTCAGTTCCTAACACTCCATCTTTTTTCTTTCTTAATTCATTAATACCAATACCCGTTGCCAACAATCAGTGTTTAAAGAAACCCAAAAAAACCCTTCCCTCTTCTGAATGCTCAGTACTTTAACAGTTCTCTTTCAGAAAACTTAACATTTTTTCTTTTCAGCATAAACCTCATTTATTCTTCTGTTTTTCACAAAATGGTGTACACTAACTACTAGTAAATAAATGAGATGATTTTAGATAACCCCCCTTCACATTATTTAGTTTTCTTTTTCACAGTTTCAGGTTTTAGTTATCCCTGGTACAGTACGAGATCATATTCACACAACTTTTACTATGGTATATTGTTGTAATAGTTTGATTGTATTGTTAGTTGTTGTTAATCTCTTGCTGTGCCTAATTTTTAAATTAAATCTTATCATAGGTATGAATGTATAGACAAAAACATGGAATATATAGAGTTCAATGGTATTTGAGGTTTGAGACATCCACTGGGAGGCTTGGAACATACCCCCCCACACACAAATAAGAGGGGACTACTGTATTCATTCATTGATTTAACAAATATTTGTTAAGTATGTATTAAATCCGAAAGGACTGTTCTGAGTCTTGGGGTTATAAGTGATAGATAAATTCCTTGCCCTGTAGAGCTTAGATATTAATGGGAAAGACACCCAAACAAGAAAAGTAAGAAAGATAAAGTCAGACTTTATTAGTCAAATAGGATAGGGTATTCTGTGGTGACAATCACCAAACTTTAAGAGTGCAATATAACAAAGGTACATTTCTTGTTCATGACAAGTCAGTGGCTGGTCCAGGCAGCAATTCAAATGATTTGTCCTCAGTGTCCCAAGATGCTTCCTTCTTATAGTTCCTCCATATCAGCACATGACTCTACCAAAGAAAAGTCAAATATCAGCAAATAAAAGTTTTTACATGTGTCACTGCTGTTCCATATTTTATTGGCCGTAGCAAGTCACATGGCCATGCCTACTTTCAATGGAGTGGAAAAGTGTGAGTCTTCGTAATTCCAGTGGTAAAAAAGAACTGGATGCACCTACCACAGGTATTAAATTCTATGAAAATGTATATAGAGAGTGAGAGGACAAAGAGAGTGTAATTTTTACACAGATAATAGAACCAAACTAAACATAAGTTTTTAAGTATATCATTGTTTAAAATTATAATAAAGTATGTATTTCAGAAAAACTAGTTGATTTGAAGAAAAACATTTGATAACTTTTGTAACTAATTGGTACTCAGATATGAGAAAAAAACTGTATTAAGGTCATTCATATATGACTGATGTCTGTAAATATAGAGTTATTAAGTCTATTTGAGGATAGGAATAACAATATTTATATTGGTATCATCGATTATTTAGGCACACAGCAGGTACTAAATAAAACTCTCTTGAAGTTAATGCTCACTGTTTTAAATTCTTCTTGGTTTTCTACCTGATTAAATGTCTCAAACTATATTGTACTATAATTCTGTCCTGAGGTTTGAAATTGTCTTTCAAGGCCAATTTTTATTGTCTTTATATTAATATGTTTATATTCAATTACAGTTTAAATTTGGACCACACATGCTTAAATTACTAGTTGTCACTCTTAATTTTTCTTAGGCATTTTCCTAAACCATTGGTAAGTATTCAGTCGGATAAAAGAAAGTTGTAACACTCCTAAATGTTAGTATTTGCATCTACCATCTGCCTATTTTTTAAAAAAACAACTTTTATATTTAACCTTTGACAATGGGAAAGGATTTCACAAATTTGAATAATATGAGAAAGAAATGCCAAGATTTAAAAAAAAATGTTATTCAAGGTCATGTATGTCCTTTTTGAAGCTAGAATTATGTACTTAATTTCAAAGATAGTAGAATTATATTTTTCTTATATTTCTACTCTTCTTTTGCTTTTGACTAAGATTTATAATTTAAAAGCCAAGTGATCCAAAGAGAGGACTTAGCTATCTTTGAGTGGATAGGTCAAGAGCAAACCTGAAAAGAGTCTCCACTCTACCCAATGAACCTTCATTTCAGAGCCATCACTTCCCCACCTTCCCATGCTATGTCTGAAGCATCATCTCCATCCTATTAGTCAAAAGACTTGTCTTAAATCAGTGCCTCTTCTCTCTAGGCCGTGGATCACGTGATCCTCAGAGTCCATGCCCTTTGATGCAGTTTGCTGTTCTTGGATTTGTATGAAATTTGTTGGTTAGTGGGCAAATGGGACACAGCTGGCTTCTGATTTAGAGAGTGCCTTAAACCAGTTACCTCCTACCTTAACTTGATCGTTTAAATGGAATGCGCTACCGCTCCAGCAGAGCAGAAATGATATAAAAACTATTTCTGACATGAGTATCTTGCCTCCTGAATTGCCATGGCTACTGGTATCTCTGAGGGAAAAAAATAAAAACACAGGTTTTATAATTCTCACAAGTGGTAAACCCACTTTGCATTACTTAAGAAAAGCTTTAAATGTACAATGAGTGTTCTTAGGCTAATGACAATTGATGCCCAAAACATTACCATAATCTGATGAAACGGAATAGCAGTTTAAAAAGTAACAATTTTGTGTGTAAATTGCTGATAGCATCAACACATGCTGAGAAATTTACATATAATGGGCTACAGTTTTGGCTGAGGAGTTATTTATTTGGCCTTTCATTTGTAAATAAGACAGCATTCTTTTCCCTCCTAGGAGTATCTAGGCAGTTATTAATAAAATAATACTGATATCCTTTGTCCAGAGTGGTGGATTTGGCAAAAGCAATCTAGGATCTTGATCTTACAGGTCTTAGAATTTGGAAGAACCTCTATAAGTTATTTAAAATGACAGCGTTTTCTAGTTGAAGAGGACTGAATCTAGAGTCTGAATATTTGGATAGAGTCCCTGCTGTATTATTTTAACAATCACTTGCACAGCTTTCTCTACCAAGTCTTTACTAAAGCTGATAATGATCTGACCCCAGGGCACCTCCCAAGTCTTATTTTCGGGTCTTTACTTCTCATGTACTTTATTCCAACCTCTGTACCATATCTTGAACATTCCAGAGACATTCCCACAGCAGGTCTTTTTGTGCTTCTGTTCCCTCTGACTGGGATGCTTTTGCCCCAAATGCAGGCCGGCATTTACTGAGCAGATTCAACACGTTACAAACATGTCCTAAATGCTTTGTGTGTTTATCTTGGGTGACTCCCATAATTACTGTATGAAGTAGACAGTGACATTGGACTGATGAAGAAGTGGAGGCAGCTGGATACAGCAGAGGCAGGATTGGAACCCACAAAACCTAGGGCATGGTTCATACCTTCGCTTTAACCTCACAGATCTCCTTGAAAAGCATTTTCCTTAAAGTCGAATCTCTGTGCCTCTGTTTCTCTTTACTGTTTTATACTTCCTTACAGCACTCTCTATCTACTGATCTCAGACTTTTTATTTATTTATTTATTCCTTTTTATTTTTTTTTTTGAGTCAGAGTCTTACTCTGTCATCCAGACTGGAGTGCAGTGTCACACTCACAACCACCGCAGCCTCGACCTGCTGGCCTCAGGTAACCGTTCCGTCTCAGTCTTCCAAGTAGCTGGAACTACAAGTGTGTGCCACCTCGTCCAGCTAATTTTTCTTAATTTATCATAGAGATGAGGTCTCACCAAGTTGTCCAGGTTGGCTTTGAACCCCTGGGCTCAGGCAATCCTCTCACCTCGACCTCCCAAAGTACTGGGATTATAGGGATTTATTCCTTTTCTTCCCCCACTGAATCTACACTCTAGGAAGGAGAGGCCTTGTTCTGATTCACGTGTCTCAACGTCCCTTGTACCCAGTCAGCTCTTGACCTGTGACAAGGGCTGAAATATACTGAAGGAAGGACATAAGTTGGGTTGAAATTATGAATTGCGTTTAGACATTTTTATTCTTCAGATAGTTACTGAACACCCGCTGTGTGCTAGTCTCTACACCTAGTGTTTGGAAATAAAAAAGATGAACAAGAATCATGGGACCTCCTGCTCGCCCAGAGTTTAGAACATCATGGAAGAAAGGAGCAATATACAGGCGAATGCACGCAGGGTAAGCATTCGATTAGGCCAGACATAAAGTGCGGCAAGGAAGACAGGACTTAGAGAAAGTTGTTCCGAGGAGGTGATGTCTGAGCTGAGAAGGACAGGCTGAAGGGTAAGAGAGGAGGAGGCAGGGTTGGGAGGGACATCCAGGAAGAGGGAATGATAGAATGCCCTGAGAGAAAGTAGGTCAGTGTGACTCAGGTGACAAATGTAGAAGGCAGATCTGAACGTCGAGAGGGGAGCGGAAAGCCAGGGAACAGCCTAGCCAAGTGCCTTGAAAACTCTTCCAGGGAGTTGGGAGTTGGGAGTTTGAGCAATGTGATGCCACTGAAGGACTTTTTAAAATAAATGTGGTTTTTATAGCATCTGATACAATTCACTGCCTCCAGCTTGGTCAGTTGGCAGCCTCTCCATTTCATAGATGGAACAACTGAGGCCCGCAAAAACACATCTGAAACATCGGCGGAGTTGCTTTAGTTTTCTCAGTTACCATGTTGTGAGGGCTTCTCACTCTCCCCTCCCTCCTTCTTTCCTTTTGATTGTTATCTCTTGACAAAAATAAAACATAACACTATTTACCCACATCCTTATCTTTGTCCAAGGAACACGCAGGCACTCACACGGATTCCAGAAACCAATTCCCCTCGGCGGAAGCCAGTTGCTTCAGGGGTGGTGGGCTTTGTACATGGATGGACACCATGTGTGCGTGGAGCCTGAATTCTCTGTTCTTCTCGACGAGGAAGCTGGATTTGTACCAGGAACCTTTTATCTGAACAGGCGACTCTGAGATCTGGAGAACAGAGCCGACTTGACAAAGTGGAGAGGAGCTCAGTATTAAGTCTGCCCACGCTTTGGGCATGCGTGAGCACTCGCAGCAAAACACAGCTGGCACGGCTAATTTTAGCCTCGCCCGCCTTGAAAAGGGACCCTTTAAGGAAATATATTTTCTCTGAAACAATTTGTATTATAATGTTGCAGCTGATAGACATGCCAGAATATTATCCTTGGTGGGGAAAACTCTGCCAAGTAATTATGATTTTTGTTCTTTTTTTTTGAGATGATATCTGTAGAGTGATTAAAGCATCAATGAATCAAAATAATCAGAGAGAGAGAGACAATGGGAGAAGCAGTGGTTTTATTTATAAAGGAGCTGATAAACCTAAGGGGTCACTTCCTTTGATTTTTTACAAAAGGGATGGAATGAAAAGAGTTATTATTTCTGATAAATTCAGTTGATCCGTCCAATCTTATGACGCGTGGTGTGCTAATATTCCTGAAGTGGGCTACAGTTTCCACCAGGAAGGAAAAGGTTAGTTTCTCAACCAGGTCTTGGAATAATCTGGCTTTAGTGTGTTAACGGATTTTGCAAGCATCCGGGACACGCTTTTTTTTTTTTCCCCCGTCTTAACCAGCAAGGTTAGTTCCTCTGCCTTTTTTTTTTTTCCCGTCCTTTTCCTTTCTCCTCCTTCCGTCCTCTATTCCCTCCCATGGTCTTCTGTGTTTTGTTTAGCAGTGTGGCTTACCTTGGAACTTGGCAAGAAAAGACAAAAAAAAAAAAAAAAAAGAAAAGGCAGCTCTTGTGTAGGGTAGATGGAGGGAGGGATAAGGAATCCCTCACCGCTCGCATTTGAGTTCTTAAGGTTCAGTTCCAGCGGCAGCAGCCTTGCTGCAAAAATCGCTTTGCTATTCGAGATAGCCAGCAGAGGGAATCGGAACTTTGCTTGCAGCAGGGGTTGAAGCAGCCTTTTTTTTTTTTTTTTTCTTGGAGGAAATACTGCAGCCTTCTGGACTGCGTACGCTGCTCCCTGGAGAGGCTCTCTCGGTTCCACCCACCGGCTGGAAGGAGGGGAAGTGAATGAAAGGACAGGACAAGCCCCGAACACCATGTCACTCTGGGAGGGAGACAGCAGCAACTAAGCTGTGCAAGGTTTTTTTTTTTTCTTTTCCCCCTTTTCTTTTTCTTTCTTTCTTTTTTTTTTTCTTTTCTTTCTTTCTTTCTTTCTCCCTCTCCCTCTCTCTTTTTTTCTTTTTCTTTAAGGTGGGGAAAGAGACAAACAGGAGACAGGAAGCTGATCTGCAAGGATTCAGAGTTGTGCTCAAAGGACTTTGATTTTCCCCCCCCCCCTTTTACAAACGCTGGCAATTGACATCACTACAGAGAGCCTGGTTACAGAGCAAACTGCCTCATCCCAAGTGGACCCCGGCAACTGGGGGCATCCAGGCGAGAGCTGGGGAAGCTCTGTGTGGGTTTTTTTTTTTTTTTTTTTCCTACAGATCTCACTCCCCACCCTTTTTTGCTTCTTTTGGTGCGATTTTTTGTTTTGCTTTTTTAAAAACATTCTTGCTGTGTTGGAACTAGCGAGTGGTGGAGTCTCTGAAGCCTCATCAGTCATCGGGACTGTCAGGAATAGTGGTTTAAGAGGAAGCTCGGCCTGGGGCACTATACCCTGTCATCCAGTTCCCTGCCTCGGAGATAAAGATTCCAGCTACATGGGCAAACGCCTGGATCAGCCACAAATGTACCCCCAGTACACTTACTACTATCCTCATTATCTCCAAACCAAGGTATGGCTCAACCCACGGTCTGGCAATCAGCGTGGTATCCTTCTGCACTTGGGATGGGAAACAGACAGGCATGAGAATTGTTATTTAACTCCCAACCTCCTTCACCTCTTCCTGCTCCTTTGAAATTAGTAACCATACCAATGGAGTTAATGAGGCAGAGAAAGCCATAAGGAGAAAGCAGCAAACCCAGAATTGTAGCTTTCTCTTTCAGGAGAGATAATAGTTTCGCTGGAGTTCAGTTCCTTTGTTGTTATTTGGCAGCATGAACGGTCCTGATACTTGTAAAGTCCTTTGCAGATGGGCAGGGTTTTTAAAAAGGAGATCACAACGGTGATTATCAGGCACAAGAATATAATATCAGGGGCTTTTCTGGCGAGCTGTTCTTTGTTTGCAGCTCTAAAAGGGTTTTTCCCACTGGATGGGAAATACCAGGGTGGGTGCGACTCAAACTTTTAATCGCTGAGCATAGAATGAAAGAAGGGTGTGAGAAGGCATAGGCACCTACCAGCGTCTCTTAGAGTTTGTTTGGGTGTATTTTGATTTTTAACTTGCCTTGCCTGTTTTATTTTATAGTGAGGGCAATCAGAATGCTACAGACGGAATTAAGAGCTTTACGATTGACGTTCTTTACTTTTAGAAGCTCTGTTTTTCTGTGTTAGCTGCCTTCAGGAGGCCTGGGTCTTGAAAAGAAATGGAATGTAACTAATAGTCATTGGACTTGAATTGGTTAAATACTTTAGGCTTTGTGTGTGTGTGTGTGTGTGTGTGTGTGTGTGTGTGTGTCTGTGTGTGTGTGCATGCACGCTCTCAAATGATCATTAGGGGCCCAGAGGCTAGCCCACGTAAGTAAGTAGTGGGCAGTACCAGCCCTGAACTTTATCCTGCAGTTAAGACATGAAAGACTCTCAGGTGTGAAATCACCGCTCCAATTTGTCAATTAAATTGGACTTGATTGTGGCGGGGAGGGGATGTTGGCAGAGTTACCACCTCGAGTACATGGGTAATATTATTTTGTATTTTATTACCCAGACTCCACCGTCTTCTTAATAATAAATATGTCTAGAGTGAACAAGGCGTGCCTGAAATGATCTTTGCTGTCACCACGACTTGCTGATGTGATTAGGGCTTGGTAATTCATGCTGTAGTTATCTTTCATTTATTCTGTCTCATCAAACAATGCCTATTTGTAAACCAGACTGGCAGCAGACGTTCAGTATTACATTAAAGATTGTTGCTTTTTTTTTTTTTTTTCTTTTTCAGTTGGTCTACGATCCGCCCTGCCCCTCCAAGGTCGACTCACATTGCTTTTTGCCTTTGTGAGCATTTAGTTTGTGCTGCTGCTGCTTAAATAGACTAGCCCTCCTGGTCGGTGCCTTGAGTTTTAACTCTTTGGAGGATTAGGTAGAGAAGGCTGCCTGCCCTTCCGCAAGGAAATGGCAAAGCCAGGACAAGTTAAAAGGGGAAAATTTATAGTCATTCCTCATCCCCCAAAGAAACAAAAACAATAAACTCAAGGGTTGCGTGAAAAATATGGGACATTCCATCCCTTTTGCTCATTTGGCTAAATTTTTCCAAATGTTTCAAAAATCACGCTCTGTTTTTGGTCCTTGTGTTCTACCATTGGTATATATTCAGAAAAGAAACTTTAGAGTGAAATGAATGAAATAATTGTTTTCCTGCTTGAGATTTCTTTTAACCTTTTACTAGTAGAAAATAGTGAATGTTGTGCACATTACACCAAAGACACTGGGTGACCTATACTGGTAGAAAGTGTGTGTGTGTGTGTGTGTGTGTGTGTGTGTGTGTGTGTTCGTGTTCAAGGTAAAGAGGGTCAGTGATATGGTGAGGGAGATGAGGTTAGAACCTGAAAGATATAGAGGGGGTTTAAAAAATGCTTTGGGGTCCTATGTAGTATAGTGTTGTATAGACAGGCGGCATCTGGATCTTGTTACCTTCAAGCTAGCCAATGCCATCAACTTCTGGAACATTTTTAAAGAAGTTAGATCCATTAGGCATCCTAAGCTGATATTCGGGTAATCAGATCAGCATAATAGGGAATATAAAATCAGCTACTTTGGCCATCATGGTAGTTCGTATTGATTATTATGTTGTAAACTTTCCATAGTGCTGTGTAGTTGTCGAATATTGTTACAGTGGCTCTGAAATGACAGACATTAATAACATTCCTGGAAGCTGAAGATGTGAAAACGTGCCCTGTTTTGAAACTTGTATACAGAGGGAATGGGACAGAGGGTCAATGTGCAATCATATTTTAAAATGTGGGGACTTCTTGACAGCGTTAATACTCTGCAATGAAGCGCTATCACGTCCCAGTATAACAGGGAAACAACTGGGTTAATTCCATATCACTTCTTGTCTCTTCTACGCTTATATCTCAAAATATAATTTTTAATAACTTTGAAGGAAGTACATGCTGCTTATATTTATTCGGAAAGCCTGGGTGGAATTCATAAAATCCACTGTTCTAGCCTTGGCTTGTAGTCATAATTTAATTTTATAATCATAGCTATTTAAGATGATACTGACATGTAAAGAATACTTATGTTGCATAAAAATAGAATTCTTTGGTAGATAATCATATTCTGATGATATCATATCTTAGATTGTATCCAAAACTCATGTAGGGTTTTTTTGCCCTCAGTCCACAAGGTTTGGTTGTTGACCCTAGTTTTTTGGGGAAAATCCTTCATGAGATTTTAAAGAATCAAAATGTTTATTATTGTCTTTCAGAAAATGCACAAAATATTGAACTCTGTCTTTCTACTTAAGTATGTGTAATGATAGAATAGCTTCTATTTTTATGATAAAAATATGAAAATTGATTTGTTAAATAAATGCAAAATTTTTCCATTCTCTCAAATACATGTTAAAGTTTCAGAGGAACTTTGATACTTCCCTGCCTTCTCTGCTCTTAGTATTTTCCATTGCATGAGAACCAATCTCTCAACTTTTTTCTTTAAAAAAGTATGCTTTATTTTTTAAATAAGTTCTCAAAGGTGTAACATGTTTTATATTAGAAAAATGTACTTACTAGTTAAGAAGAAAACCCACTGGTTGATTTGTGGTCATCATGTGTAGCAATGTTATAGTGTGCTGTCTCCTCGCCTCCCATCTTAAACATTGTCATCTATTTTCTTTTTGACCAATTTTTTTTTCCTACCCAAAGAAGCTATTTCAAGAAGGAATATTACTTTTGGTTAAAGAATCATGAAGAAATCTTAGTGGCATGTTATAATATTTAAATGAGAAATATGGCTGAATAAAAAAGATAGTTTATCAAGGTCAATTTGCTGTTTGGAAGGCTACAAAGGAAATGAGCAAATTTTGGACAAAGGAGGTTCCAAAACTAGTTCTTTATCTTGATGACAAAATACAAAATGATGCTTGAGAATTCTCACCTAATATTTTTCAAGTATTCTGTTATAGCTCTTTCAAACAACCAACCTGTTGCTGTTAGACAAGGAAATCCCTGGTGAATTTCATTCTGAATTTGAGGTACTTTGGGAGGGGGTTTTCTTGGGGAAAAAAAAAATTAGTTGGACTTGAAAAGCTAAAAAAGAGTGAACACGTAGTCACAGCTTAGTGAACTGATATTTCACAGCTGAAAAATAGAAATTTCTCGCATATATAATATTTGGAAAACTTTAGTCATCTTCATAAAACTTTAAAAATCACCCAAGCACACACAGCAAGTTTCTCCTTTTCCACACCCTTACCAGTTCACTATGTTTCTACTAATCCAGCATACAGTTTCTAATCACATTGCTCTTACATCAGTTTGTTGCACTCCCTCTTTGGCCATCTGAGTCCCCAGAAGGTCTGGAAGAAAGGGGTTCAGAATAGGGGACCTAACAGGGTTACTCTGGCTGGTGGTATTCAGATTGAGTTCAGAGCCTGGTATGAAGATGGGGACAAGTGAAAGGAATAACTGATCCACTGCACATTGATTTCAGGCTGAATATTCAACCATCTGCAGCCTGATCTGCCTGCCCTCTGTTTCTGAAAGTCTAGCTAGACCCCAGTTGACTGTACCATTGAAAGAGCAAACACTTGAAAACACACAGTGAGGAGCAGGCAAAGGAAGAGAGGCTCCTGTGGGACAAAGAATATTCTAAAAGATGCGACTGTACGGATCCTTCAAAAGCAAAACAAAACAAGCCCTTCACACACGCCTTACACATGAAAATGTAGAAAATCTTGCAGAGGGAGGGAATGAGTTTAGAATTTCCTTAGTACTTCCTGCCTCAGATTTGCATTGATAGCCAGAGTTGGTAACTTGCCAGTTGTTTTAAAACAGCCTTGAAAACTCCCAAGTTCTGTTTTCCTTTGAAAGCCTGAAACATACAAAACTGGTTTTCTAAAAAATCTTCCAGCGATAGAATTTTTAGGTACAACTCCAAATATTTTCTTTCGCTTCAGGGGGGTAATATGATAGCATGAAACTAGGATACATCTTGTTTGTCTCATTTGAGAATGTATAGAATTTTAATTGGTTTTAAATAAGAGAAAAACACCAAGAGGACACCTTCTTTTTAAAGTTTTTTTTTTTTTTTTTGTCCCCTTTTTCTTTACTCCAAATCATCATTATCAGTAGGGACTGGACACAGTTCCAAGACATATCTTGCTATTTTTTTTTGATAATGTAGTCATTGTTCTCACAATTGAGTTCCTACTTAAAAGTTTGGTTCCTACTTGAAAGAAGTAGAAATGTAAAATGCTTGTTGTGTTTTTCTTCTTTCTCCCGAATAAATCAAACTTAAAGAAAACACCATGCATAGTTCTTTGAACAGCATTTTTCTAAAGCATTTTCCTTTTACTTTCTCTCAATGTGGGAAAGAAAATAACAACATTGTAACACACAATTATTTCCATGAAGCAATAAAATCTATTTGAGGACTGGGGCGTAGAGGTGGATTTCCAGAGAGGGATGTGAAAAAGAAGGAAGAATGCAAGTTCATCTCAGGTCTTTCTGGTTTCAGGAATTCTGAAAAGCTTCATTTTTGTACTAATATGAAAGTCCACAATCCTTTTTGACACTATCAGTGTTTTTGGCAAAGAGAGGGCCCAGTCACAATTATGCCCATGTCAGATTTTAAAGATCTAGTCTTTCCCTTTAGAGGAAAACTTTGTAAATGTCAAACTTTTTATTCAGAGCAAATGGTTGATATTTATTCAAAATTGGCTTTGAGTACTACATTAAAATTGTTTTGTAACAGTCTCATAAGCCACAGCTGTATGTGATTAAAAGTGTAATATCAAAAGCATGTGAGAATAGACATTTTTACGCTATAGCTGTGGCACAGCAAGACTTCAGATGGAACTGAAGGGGACCAAGAGAAAAAATGTATTCATGTGGTGTAATACGTGTGTTGAGGAGATGTGTTGCTATTTTTTGCAGTAGTGGGAAAATGTTGAACTATTTTGGATGTGCTTAAAAAATATGCTTTCTGAAAACAGAAACAGACAGATAGCGCCATTTAAACAAAATATGGAGTGGATAATGCCATTTAAGTTAAAAAAAACAACACATAGGTACTGAATGGATCTGAAACCCATTCAAATGGCAGGATGAACATTACTTCCATGGAGCACGCATTCAAAAGCAAAAGGGACTTTCTCATTTCTGTTTTGAAATGATAAATACTTTTTTTCATTGTGTTTGCTGCTTTAATCTGTGGAGCTATTGTAAGAAAACCTTCAGGCCATTCCTACCTAAAGGAAAGTAGTAGGTAATCAGGGCCGGTGACTCGCAGTGTATTTCTTTTTAAAGATGTTTGGAAATATAATATTCAGTTTTGTGTAAATATTACTCTTTTCTCACCATTGTTAAAAATCACAGTTACACAAGGACACATACCTTTTGCCCCTATTTCTTTAAGTAGGGATGTTACAGCAAAGAGGTTTCTGGGGTTTGTGAGATACTTTAACAGCAGTGTTTTTGAAATAATATTTGATAATGAAAACTATAATCTCTAGCTTTCTAGAGATAGTAACCCTATAGCATTAATAATACTAATAGATATCTATGGGATTGGTTAGTAAGTGATTGTTTAGAGAGCCTTGTAAAAGCCTATATAGTTGGCTGTTAGTTTTCAGATTTCAAATTTGAGGCACTAAAAAAGTAATTTTAAAAAGAAAAAAAGAGGCATGAAGAGAGGTGAACTGAATTTTGTTTGGCTTTGTTTTTAATTGTTTTTCTTTCAAGTTGATATTGGCAGATAATTTGTGCACATGAAAAAATTTTTGTTTTAATCCATGTAGGTTGATTGATTAGGAACTATACACTGTGTGAAATCAGATATATGAATAAAGTTTTTGGTAATTCCAAACTTCAATCTCCAATAGATAGCCAGTATCAAAAGTATGAATCATTAAAGATAAGATATGGATTCAGCTTTGTGGGGGGAATTCTCTGATTTGTATGCCAATGCATTGGTTTCTAGGTCAGGTTCATTCACTAAGATCTCTTCCAGGTGTAGCATTTGTGACTCCAGTTGAGAAAGATGAATCTGCTTTGGTGTCTTAGTGGCACTGGAAGGTGTCCTCAGTTCTGTGTCATTCATGAGATTTCATTTGGCTCCCCAGTGCTTTCTACAGAGCAGATCAAATACTTGTTTATTGGCTCACTGATGATTTGACAAATTTCACCACCCAGATTCTTTGCCACATCTAAATCCAGTGCACCAGAAGAAACACATCCGTTGCTTGGGAGTTGGGGAGAGCAGTTCTCAAGGGTGGGACAAAATGACAGACATCATTTTTTTTTTTTTTTGCTAGCTTTGTTACGGTGACTAAAATTTTTTTCTTTTGAGTGGGTAAGATTAAGGCTTATTTAAAAACTTAATAGTGGTAGTGTGATGCTTTACTTTTCCTCATTTAACTTTCTCTGTACAGCTGGTGTAAGCAAATGGTTATACATAAGTTTGGCTAAACTGGTTGCATTAATGAAGGAAATCAGGATTGCCACATGAAGATACTGGCAACCTTAGTTTCATGAATGATTATAAGGAGGTACTGTAAATACACTCACTGAAATAACAGTTGATAAATGAAATATAATTTTGATTGGACTTACAAATCTTTGAATCTCAGAATAGCAGCCTTGAAAACATGGGGCCTAAATATTATAGTTACTATAGTACTCGTATACAGTATTATAGGAGGGAAAGAATAACTTCTCCAGGACTTATAAACAAGAATCTTTTCTTCTTTTTCTTGCAAGATACCCTTCTTGTTTCCCAAAAAGCATCTGTTAGCTGAATTAATAAAAGTAAATGACATATAATGTCCCATTTAAAATTATTTATTATTATTATTTGAGTTGGAGTCCCACTCTGTCACCCAGACTGGAGTGCAGTGACACACTCACGGCCACCCCAGTGTTGACCTGCTGGACTCCAGTGATCCTTCTGCCTTAGCCTTCCAAGTAGCTGGAACTACAGGTGTGCACCACCACGCCTGGCTAATTTTTGATTTATTGTAGAGATGAGGTCTCGCCTAGTGGCATGGGCTGGTCTCGAACCCACAGGCTTAGACAATCTATTCACCTCGACTTCCCAAAGTGCTAGGATTACAGACTGATCCACTGAGCCCAGCCATTTATTAAGCTTTGAAACTCACACATTGTTTTTATATAATTTAATGTATAAATTGCTTTTATGCTAGCTACAATAACATGTATATTTGGAGTATGAGACAAGGAATATAATCCTTTGGGAAAATTTGTTTGTATTGATACCAGTCTGTGTTCATTCTTTCATTTGTGAAATGGGAGCAATGACCCTAACCTCAATAAAAATTACAATGGCCCCTGCTATGGAAGGTATAAAGTCACTAAGCTGTTCAGAGAAGGATGATCCATAAATAAATATCAGTGTTATCATTTTGGAAGCGCTAGTGCATATTTATATTTACTTTATTACAGCCTCAATTTTGAAGGGTCAGGCTCTCAGTTTAAAACAGAAAAGAGTATAGGAGCTCCCAAATGTGTGAAAAGCCATTTTTACTTGCTGGAACATAACCCTTCACCAGATTGTCATTAAAAATTATATTGTAGGCCAGGCATGGTGGCTCACACCAATAATTCCAGCACTTTGAGAGGTCGAGGTGAGAGGATTGCCAGAACCCACCGGTTCGAGACCAGCCTGGGCAACCTGGTAAGACCTCATCTCTATAACAAATCAAAAAATTAGCAAGATGTGGTGGCACATGCCTGTAGTTCCAGCTCCTTGGAAGGCTGAGGCAGGAGGATCGCCTGAGCTCAGTAGGTCGAGGCTGCAGTGGCTATGAGCATGCCACTGCACTCCAGCCTGGGCAACAGAGTGAGACTCCAACTCAAAAATTAAAAAAAAAATTATATTGTAGAAGAATATTTACTGTGGGAAAATGTTTACCATACATGAAATGGTTAAAACAGATAACTATATTCCCAATATTATAAAAGCATAGAGAATACAAATATATGCATATGAAAAAGCTTAAACGAAATACATCAAATTCTCAAAGGAGAACAAAATAAATTAAATGGAATACAAAAACTAGACTAGACTACACACTTAGTCAAGGTAACCCGAGACTGCCTTTTCCTGGTGTTGAAAGTGAGATATAATAGAAGAAAAGTAAATCTAATAATATTACATTTTAATTTTTTATTTATTTTTTGAGTTGAAGTGTCACTCTATCACCCAGGCTGGAATGCAGTGGCACACTCATAGTCACCCCAGCGTTGACCCACTGGGCTCCAGTGATCCTCCCGCCTCAGCCTTCCAAGTAGCTGAAACTATAGGCGTGCGCCACCATGCCCGGCTAATGTTTTGATTTATTGTAGAGACGAGTTCTCGTCATGCTGCCAAAATTGGTCTCGAACCTGTGGGCTCAGGCAATCCACTCGCCTCGGCCTCCCAAAGTGCTGGTATTACAGGCTTGAGCCACTGTGCCCGGCCCTAATAATATTTTAATTATCGATAGTAAGAGTTTTAGGAGTTAATTTTAAAATTTGTGCTTTCCTATCATTGAATGGTTAGGTTAAGAAATTGGTAATTTTACATTCAGCAAACTAGCTGCAGATGATTTCTTGCTTATCCCACTCTTAGCTGATAATTTTCAAGCTGAATATGGCTCATGCATGGAATTTAATGAGGATGTCTTCCTATTGCTTTTTTTTTCAATATTGTGTACTGCTATTTAACTTAGTCATTTTTGCTGATTGATGACAATTTAATGAAAAGGGAAATGGAAAACAGAATGCTAACTATCTGGTTTTCTGGAACTAGTTATCTTAAATGCTTTTCTTATGTATGTGAGTCATTTTTAAAGCTAATGTTGATATCTGTGAATTCTCATGTTCCTTCTTTTAAAGCATATCAGTCACATAAATTGGACATTGATACCCTAAGTGCAACTTAAAACTAAGATATCGGCCGGGCTCAGTGGCTCAGTCTGTAATTCCATCACTTTGGGAGGCTGAGACGAGTGGATTGCCTGAGCCCGCTGGTTCGAACTCACCTGGGCAACTTGGTGAGACCTCGTCTCTACAATAAATAAAAAAATTAGCTGGGCGTGGTAGCACACCCTGTAGTTCTGGCTACTTGGAAGGCTGAGGCAGAAGGATCACTGCAGCCCAGCAGGTTGAGGCTGCGGTGGCCGGGAGCGTGCCAAGGCACTCCAGTCTGGGTGACAGAGTGATACTCCAACTTAAAAAAACCCCAAATACCAAAAAACAAAAATCTAAGGTATCTTTGAATTCAAATATATTTCTAAACTACCGAATAGTTTTGAGTGTAGAAAATATTTAAAGAAGTACATAAGAGGGTTGGAATAATTTTGTTGACATCGTTTGCTGGTAATTAACCTCATCTTCCTGTTTATTAAGATTTTCAGAAATTTTTCCAGTAAACATATGACATACCTTTGATGTTTATTTTCTTCTTGAAAGAGGAGAAAACCACATTTTTTTCTTCTGTCACTTGGTGCTAGTTCCTTGGAGGATAGTGACAACCTCTGGATTAGCCTTGGTCAACTGTGCTTTACCAATTCAGACTGCACACGTAGAAATAAGAACATTGCATTTTTAATCCAAAGCAGGCAGAGAATCCTCAAAAGAATACAATTTGGATGTTCTTTTTTCCATTCGTTCCAAAAAAGTAACGGCTGCTTTTAAACCTCATTATTCACCTGACTAGGACAATTTGACTTCATGTTAGCAGTGGAAGTTTCACTTTCTGCTTATTCTTGTTGTGTTTAACTTTGTTGAGAAGTTGGAAAATCACAAGAGGAAGCCAATGGGAATTGGTCAATGAATGTGGAAGAACTTTTCTTCAAGTTTTATGACTTCCTTTAACAATGGAGGAAGTGCAGTCATTTTAAAACCTCCATGTTTTCTAGACACTGTTTGAGGCCTCCATCCCACATCCAAAGAAATATATTAAAGTACACTAACATTCCACACCAAATTATATCTTTTTACAATCAAAGATTGAAAAAGGTTTTATAATTTTGCTCCAGAAACTCTGAGTGCAATTAGATTTATTTATGCATGTCTGTGAATGTGGCACCATCATCATGCATATGTGAGTGTTCTTACAAAGTGAAAAAAAATCTAATCTACAAATCTTTTTGAGGTACAAAGAGATTATCAGAAGGCTAAGTGGAGCCATGAATAAAGTTGATGATGTGTTATGTTTTGTAGATATGTAAATAAATGCTAATCAATTTTAGTTTTGCAGTTTTCTTTTTAGAATTTGTAGGCCATGTGTTTTTTATCCTTGTACCAGTGTTTCTGTGGATTCTTAAAATGGCCAGAAAAGTTGGCCACGTCTTCACTATTGTGGCCTTTTGGCATTCAAGATATCTCTGTCGTTTAGAAATCCCAAATTTCCGGGGAGGGACGGGTGGTAGAACAGCACAGTGTATCGGAAAATGTCATTAACATTCTTTGGCTAAAATATCTCAAAAGCAGACACATTGGATTGACCTTTGGCAGTGAGAGCAACTGGGAGTTCCAGGTCTGAGCGCCAGGTTCACAGAATTTTCATTGCTCAATTGGTGAAAATTGTTTACTAGAGACAGAGCTTGAATGTAACAGGTGTTTCTCTGGGCCCCCAGTTTAGGTGTACAGGCAGGAGACAAAGCAATGAAACAATGCTTAGTCTCTGGTGTAATCTTTCTAAATTCTGTCTCAAAATAGGGTCATGAATTTTTTAAATATATATTCACATTGCCACCTCCTCTTGTTCCCCAGTTTCCATGGATATTCCCCTAGGATAACTTCTCTTGCTGTCCAGAGTCTCTCTCAAACCTAGAAAATCTGTGTGCCTTGTAAAGAATGTATGTCTCTACAGGTATTCACACTCTCATAAGTAGTTGGCACCCGAAGATAGTGTTTCTCCAGCCATAAGCTAAGCATGATAGCTTCCTTCATTTTAATTCTTATCCCAGTATTACAAGAAAATCAAAATCCCAAGCCCAGACATGGCCATCTGCTCCCTTCATATTCAGGAAGGAATTTCTCTCTCTCTCTCTCTCTAACTCCATATATATCCTCATACCTGAAAATTTACTCTCTCCACCCATCCTGGAGGGAGAATTCTCTCATAATCAGGCTATGTTTTGATTTTCCATCTCATTACTCAATTTTTCTTCCTAGCCCTCTAGCCAGACCTCACTGAATTTCCTCAGCAGATGCAATGAACCAGCTTTGATTGTCTTTCTTATACATAAAACAACACACACACACATACACACACACACGTTCATATACACACACATGCACACACAGGCACCTACATTCCTAAAAACTGTAAGAATTATTTTAATGGTTCAGATTTTCTCTGAGACCAAAATGATCACAGACAAGTATAGAGGGGCAAAGTTATCTTAAGGAGACACACCTATTCTTTCCAGTTATAATAATTTTTTTTTTTTTCCTGCTAGTTGGTAGTACAGAGGGGGGAGGTTTTCCAAACTAGGCATGACTGATAATTGTTACTTCCTCTCAGGAGTAGTATCTTCCTATGATCTGGACATATTGACAGTGTATTATGCAAGTTACATATCTACCCTCTCTTTTCCTGTCATTCTTGATAGCATCCCTTAGAAGTCTTATTGATTGATTCTAATTTTTCCCAAATAATATTATAATAGTTGTTTAAACTGTGGAGAGTCTAATGATTCTCAAAGCTTTTAGGGATGAGACTGTCAATAGCAGGGCAGGAAAAACGGAAAAGATGACAGTTTTACAACTTTAATTTAACCAGTGATTTATGAGAAAGATCAAGCAAAGAGAGGGCAAAACAGAAAATGAACTAAAACAGAAGGCTAATGGTATCAGGTCTTAACCCACTTTCTGAATGTTTCTAAAATTTGGCAGCTTGTTTTCCTTTCCAAAAGCAAAGGATAAGAGCTGCTTGGCCCGGGCTTGGTGGCTCAGCCTATAATCCCGCGCCTTTGGGAGGCTGAGGTGAGTGGACTGCCTGAGCCCGCGGGTTCGAGACCCGCCTGGGCAACTTGACAAGCCCGCATCTCTACAATAAATAAAAAAAATCAGCCGGGCGTGGTAGCTCATGCCTGTAATTCCGGCTACTTGGAAGGCTGAGGCGGAAGGATCGCTGGAGCCCAGCAGGTCGAGGATGCGGTGGCCGGGAGCGGCCACTGCGCTCCAGTCTGGGCGACAGAGTGAGACTCCAGCTCAAAAAAAAAAGAGCTGTTTGGGAAGGAAAATGTTTACAATTAGAAGAACAATCTTTGTTAAAAGTTTTCCTGTGATTAGGACACAACTTGAAGTGTAGGAGTCATGTAATTGAGACCCTTAATGTCCTGTGTAGAAAATTAATGCTGATGTGACCAATTAGTGCTTTGTTTTGGTCTTTCATATGTTGCCGCACTCAATAATACCCAGCATTTGCTTTTGTTGTTTGGACTAACTCATCACTAGTACTCTAGAAGGACCTGAAAATAGCCTCACTGATGCACATGATTGGAAAGAGGAGTGCTTTTCAGAAAAAGTCATGGGAATCATATAGTTAAATTTCGCAACATAAAACAAATCATATAAAATCAGTATATGCTCAGAACTATAATCAGGGGTGGTGTTGTTTTTCTGAGGCGAAAGGATCAGCTTTTGAGGAGGGAAAAAACAACAACATTAATTATGAAGCCAGCAAAGCTATATTGGCATGAGAACCACACAAGGGAAATTGCTAATTAAACAACAGTGAAGTCTGAGAGCCACTGATGTGCCTGGGGACCCAAGGAGTAGGTCAAATGAGGCTATCTTTGCAGTCATACTTACTTGCTTTGAAGTCTAGCACAAGCATATGTTAGAGAGATAGAGCCTGATAAAAAAGTGTCTAGATTTCAACATGGTCCTGAAAAGACTAGCAATTATTGTTATTATTTATGATCCATCTTTTCTGCCAATTTCATTGTACTCCTGTCTCCATCCATTTAGGGTGGTTGTCTGATATGACCTTGTAAAAGACATTGTGTCTTCTACATCCCCCTGCCTTTTCCAGATTGTTTTTCCTAGGGCTACTTCTTTTATTTCTTTGTCATAGCTTCTGCTTCCCTTCCCCTTTCCTTCTTATTCTCTTATTCTCAAGTTTTCTGCTGTGAATTTGCCTTCTTTGCTTCCTGTCCTTTGATCCTTAAGCTCTGCTTCCTTCTTTTTGCTTTTTTCAGACTTTGGTCCTTTTCTTTAGTCCTTTTAATTATTATTTTTTTCTATCTCTTATAAGATAGAGTGAGATTGGGTTTTGATTGTTTTTTTTTTTTTTTTGCTTGGTTGTAAATTTATTTGTGACTTTTCAAACATATTTGTACTCTTTAGAATCATATTTGTGTTAGAGTTAGTCTGTGAACAATCTGAGGACTAGGACTATAGTTCTTGTCTTTGAATGTCACTGCAGTATTTAGTATAGTGCTCGATGTAGACTGAGGTCATAAGAAAAGGTTTTCAGCATGAATTAATCTAGCTTGTTCTGTGTGACTTGTGTATCACTCCATTGCTGAAGGCAATGCTTTCTTGAACCAGAGTTGCTTAATGTCATCTTCATCTCTGTGACGCTTTATGTCAAAAAACATTTTGTGTAGCAGAAATAGCTCTTAGTAAAGTGTCCCTCTTTACAGGTTCAGATTGATGCAACTTCTCAGCGCCCTAACTTTTCCCCCTGAAGTGTGTGGATCACTTTAGCTAGGTACCCTAGGGCTATTGGCTTGCATTGGGTTACATCCCTAGCTAATGGGACTTACCATGGAGCAGAAGATGGGTTAAGTCAGAAACCGTAAAAGAAAAAACAAGAAAGAAAGAAAGAAAAGAAACCACCATAGTGCTGCATTCCAGGATGCTGGCAAGAGAGTCAACACACGTGCCAACTCAGTAAGGGGCAGAAGTGGATTTCAAAGACAGACTAAGTAGCCAGGATTTGAAGCTGGAGGGGTGAAATAAACAAGTAGGTCAGGACTAAATGGTGGTGGTGGTGGTTTGGAGAAGCAATTCCTGAGCAATTGCCAAGAATATCAGCCTTTATATGTGGCTTCCTTTTATGGGTTGGCAGAAAGTTGGGCATATCAGGATGTGAACTTAGCTTAAAGAGCTAGGAAATGAAGTGAATGTTAGGCTCATCTTTTTGTCAGTTTTGCTCATTCAAAATCCAAGATCTTGAGTAAAATCGTCATATATTAGTCCTCCCATATACCTATCCACAATAATACCCAGATAGATTTTTAACTCAGAATTTTGAAAAGACTTCAAGTTTCAATTGGCAATGACAGAATTCCCATCCTGGAAGGAAAATGCTATAGTTACTCTATACAATTAATTAAGTAGGCATAAAGACATGTCTAAATTAATGCAAGATGATATAAGATGGAATTCTGATATAAACTTCAAAGTCCTCCTAACAAAGGAATATATGAAAACAATAACGCAGTTGTGGCTAAGAGAACAAACTGTGATTTTGGTTTGGACTTCTCTTGATTTTTCCAAGTTGTGCTGAATCTCTTATGTTTGTTCTGCATTTTTTTCTCTTTCTTTTATTGCACTGAGGTTCTTATTCCCATTTGCAGAAAATAGGTTTCTATATCTATAATTCAACAAACTTTGGTAAATATAGGGAAACAATTGAAGATAGATCATGAAAATGTTAATAATATTTCTCAACATACTACACAGATCTTCAAGAACTCTCTGAAGTAACCAGTATTATTAGCAAAGTGTATGTCTTCCTGTAGCTCTTGCAAACATGCAATCGGACCTATAATATGAGATCAAACTGAATGTGTTATTTAACTGCTTTTTTCAATGACAAACATACTTTGCATATTCTCACCAAGTCATTAGATCTTCCTGTTTCTTATTGTCAGGGTTATTGTTCCTAAAGCATTTATATCACACTTTACGCAAGTGTTGCCCGTAGGTGGGCATGTGTTTTATTGCCACTAAGAATAATGCTACAATATATATTGAAGATATTTATTCAAATACCAAAAAATGAATATATGATTTTCGAATCAAATTTATTTCCTTTAGAACTCTGAGCATTGCCTTGTTGAGATTTTTTTTGGATTTATTTATTTACTTTGCACAAGGACTGACATCTTTGCTGGATTTCTAACCTCAAGATTCTGTACCCTGCATGATTGCCTGCCCCTTTGATTTTAGTGATAAGGTTATATTCTGATTCTTGGGGTAAGAAAATGAACTTCCTTATTTACGTTCACACTGAAAGGGAACGCTCACATTTGACAGAAGCAGGAGTGTCTCATTTTCTTTGTGACACTATCAAAGATCCCAACAAATGCTTGGGGTTAGCAATTCTACCATTTCATTGTTACTCCTCCATTTCTTGTGGGTTGCCCTGTGTTCCAGGTCAGTTTTCTTTTCTTTGTTTGTTTTTGCCTGTAACCTCATATGCAAAGTTTATTAAAAGGACAGCAGCAGGCAAGGACACCTTTAAGCAGTCCAAATCTTCGTAATAGGTTTAGAAGCCCACCAAAATATGTTTATCCTAGAGCAAATCTTTTTTCCAAAGAATTGTCCATCAGCATTTGTCTTTTTGCTTTATTATCTTTGTTACATGTACAGTTGTAGTTTTTGATAACCCTAACCCTTTTTAACTTGTTTGGTACTACTTGACCAGTGTCAAGTAATGTCATGGTGTATCAACTGAGCTTGAAAAGGTAACTCTGGTAAATCTAATGAACCCAGGCTAACTATGATTTTTCCCCTTGTCTTGTTTCTCACATCTAATCCTAATTTTGATTAAGGTTAGAACATGACAATAAAAATAATAATACAGGCCAGGCTCAGTGGCTCAGCCTGTAATCCCACGCTTTGGGAGGCCGAGGTGAGTGAATTGCCTGAGCCCGTGGGTTCGAGACCCACCTGGGCAACTTGGCAAGACCTCACCTCTACAGTAATTCAAAAAATTAGCTGGGCGTGGTAGCGCGCGCCTGTAGTTCCTGCTACTTGGAAGGCTGAGGCGGAAGGATCGCTGGAGCCCGGCAGGTCAAGGCTGCAGTGGCCGGGAGCGGCCACTGCACTTCCAGTCTGGGCGACAGAGTGAGACTCCAACTCAAAAACAAACAAATAAATAAATAATAATAATAATACAAAAGTTTACCTATTGAAGATGTGATGCTGGGTTGTTACAGAGATGTCTACTACCTAAAATCAACTGTTTGCTTTTCCTATAAGAAAAGTTAGACCAGGAACTTGGGTTTCTTTAATTCTCATCATAGATTCACATTTCACAGAACTTAATCACACCTTTCAAAGTTTGATTGCCAAGTCTCACACACTTTGGAAACTCAAGGAGTTTTTCCTTCCCAAGGACCTGCAAAGATGACCTTTTGTTCTTGATTTTGATGTATGTGCCGTGTGAGTAGGGAACTTGGTTCAACACTTTAACCAAATTAGCATTTTTTTAACACTGGAAAATTCACTATTTTTTACCCATGCTTAAAAATCATTAGTATATAATGTTTAATATATGCCTAATGCAAGCAGCAACATTTTAACAAAGTCTGGAAAAGGAAATAAATACTCTGAAACCAAAATAGCAGTTTGGTTGGGTACATGGACTCTGAGTGTGCTAACAGTCCTAGAAGGTCCAATTTTTGATTCTACAACTTGCTTTAATACCGTTTCCCTGGGGTTCCTTTACTTCTTAATATTTCAAGTTTCTTTTCATTTTCTTCCCATTACAAGAATATTTAGTTATTTGATAAAAATATCTTGAGAATCAATATTAGACTAATAGTAATGTGTTTCAATATTCTGCAAAGAATGCCAATATATTAACATATTATGACGGTGATAAAATATAAATAAGAACCATTAACTCAAAGAGATTGTTATTAGTGATAATGGTAAGGAGAGCCGATTGAAAAGCTTGGAATTGACTTGATATATGAATATAATGGAGCAGGGATCCTTAAGATGGCTCAGATCAATGCTATTCATCGAAACATTTCTATGCACTTCCATTGTATTTCTCCAGCATCCATCTCTGCAATCAGCTGGACTGAAATCACATAGAGATTTGCTTTCAATATTTCTCTTACTTCTTACATGAATTTTTTTTATTGTTGTTTTGTTTTGGAAAGCAGTGCAAGTCTGTCTCTGCACTCCATAGAAAACTCACCCTGAATACTTTGGAAAATTGTCTGGTTTTTACATTGCTGTATTTCACAATAGTTGTACTTTCCTCATTTAAGTTTCCAGGATGCCTTTTGTCCCCTGGAGTAAATAAATTAGAGGGGAGAAAAGGTGTCATTTTCTTGGAGCCAGCTTACAGAGTGTTAGCTCTTGCTTCCCTCGAGTGAAACCTCATGTTTATAAATGCTGTGAGTGAGGCCAGTACTTGCTCTGGGTATGGTATTGGGTTTTAACTAGATAATTCGTCTGACTATTCATTGGGGAATGAAGGAATTGAGTGTTGTTTTAGTTCTTCCAGTTTAGCATTGAGCTTTCAAACATCCTTCAAACTCGCTCACATTTAGCATTGCTAAACTTTAACTTTACCCTTTTGTTAATCTTCCTCCGATTACTAAGAATGCCCTCATCAAGCTCTTCATGCTCAAAATTCCAAGGCCATCTCAAAGATCTTAAAGCTGTGTGATCCCTACCTCTGCCCTGGCACGTGGTGGGTGCTTAATAAATATCGATTGACTAAATGATTGGTCTACATGGAAGTTGCTGTTCTATATCCTGAACTCTAAGAACATTTTCTGCTAGATATTTTCTTGGGCACTTAATCACTATTTTTCCTTCCCTTTGGGATATCCTATTAGCTATCAAAGTGAAGAATCATTCTCATCTTCACCTTTCTTTTTTTTTTTTTTTTTTTTGAGTTGGGGTCTCACTCTGTCGCCCAGACTGGAGTGCAGTGGCTGCTCCCAGCCACCGCAGCCTCGACCTGCTGGGCTCCAGCGATCCTTCCGTCTCAGCCTTCCAAGTAGCTGGAACTACAGGTGCGCGCTACCACGCTCGGCTATTTTTGATTTATTGTAGAGATGAGGTCTTGCTGCCCAGGTGGGTCTTGAACCCGCAGGCTCAGATCTTCACTTTTCTATTACTCTCCAATCTTATGTCACTGGTTTGACATAGTGCTAGCCAGTATCTACTGAATACAGAATGGATGGTCTCATTCCCTAGGCATCTTTTAATTGTTCTTTTAGATTGACAAATATAGTTTATTTAGCAAGTAAATTAGAGAGATAGAAGATTCACCTCCCCAAGGTAGGGGAGGGGCCCAAAGCTAAGAAAACATGGCGGCCACAGCTCAAAGACACATGGCGAGACCATAGTTTAGCAGAGGCAATCCCTTTAATTGATTTTATAATCTTCAGGAAACTTTAATAAAACACACTCCATACTTATCTGTGTATTTCTTATAGTTTGCTTTATTCCTTTTTTCTTTTGAGTTGGAGTCTCACTGTCCCCCAGACTGGAGTGCAGTGGCCACTCCCGGCCACCGCAGCCTCAACCAGCTGGGCTCCGGCAATCCTTCCGCCTCCGCCTTGCAATTAGCTAGAACTACAGGTGCTTGCTACCACACCTGGCTGATTTTTGATTTATTGTAGAGATGAGGTCTCGCCAAGTTGCCCAGGCGAGTCTCGAACCTGCGGGCTCAGGCAATCCACTCACCTCAGTCTCCCAAAGGTGCGGATTACGGCTGAGCCACCGAGCCTGGCTTGCTTTATTCCTTTTTAATAATTCAAGATAATATTTCATTTTCTATTCCAAAGACACTTGCATAAAGCTAGGAAGAAAATATTATGATAAAAGTCTCCTCAATGTGTTTGGCATTTTTCTGTAAAATATTTGCTTTCTTCTTGCTTACTCATATGTTTACTCTTCAGTCAACATTGACTTTATATAAAACAGGTATCTCAGTACGTCTACCTTCTCTCACCCTTTTGCATATTTGGTTTAATGATGTTTTATAAAAAAATGAAAATTAGATTTTTTTTAGTGGTTGTGCAATGTTGAATTTTAATATCTCGCAGTCTGTGTCCTCTCTTTTGTATCCCACAGTTATTAAGAAGGGGTTTGGTACTTGAAATATTAGAACATGAAATAAATAAATTATATCAATCTGTATCAATCAATACATGTTTCTGTAGGTCAGCACTGTATTAGGTGATTTGAAAAGACAGAGGAGGTAATAACATGATTCTTGCCCCTCAGAAGTTGATAATATATATGAGAAAACAGAGTTGACTATAGAACAAAGGAGAGTAATTAAATGCTAGGTCATGTGACATTGACTTGACTCTTGAGAAAGGCTGCGAACTGTTTAAACACATAGACCCTTGAAGGGAGAAGGTAGTCTTGGGTCAGGCTTGAGGTAGGCAAAAGATTTGGGCATTTGGTATAACAGTTAAGTTAGAGAAGGAAGGGGGAGTATTCCTGCTGGAATGAGAGTAGAAATATAATGCAAGCAAGAGACTGGAAATGGGAGGGAGACAATATAGTGAGAAAATGCACTTAGCTAGAACAAAGAATCAGTTGGAGAGGCACTAGGTTTGAAGTCAGAGGACAGCAAAGACTGAAAGTCCTTAAAAGGGCAGAAGAGAAAAAGTGAATAAGGTTTACCTTTTGTGTAGGGAGTGGTTTTGTAAGTTTCATTCAAAAGGCATAACCATAAATGAAGAGAATGATAGATTTTAAATTGTTTATTGTTTAAAGTGAGATAGGAATTAAGCAAGACTAATTTCCTAAAATAAATAACAAAGCTAATTTCTCAGGACAGGAGACTGAGCCAGTTTCTCTACGTAGGGAAATAGCCTGAATTTCCCAGTCCCCCACAGAGAAGCAAGATATAGTTGAGAACTGGTTAGAAACAGCTAGAACCAAGGTGGCAACTAGTTTGCTGGCTTCCTGACCTTGCCCCTCATTATACACTCATTACACTACATTAGCACGCAAAATGACACACTCTCTAGTACCATGACAGGTTCAACTCAGCCCATTTATAGTAACATAGTAACATAATATAGTAACCATATAGAACCCCAGTTCTTAGAGATCTCCACCTCTTTGCCAAAAAACCCATAGATAGCCCACCCCTTGCTTAATATATAATCAAGAAATAACAATAAAAATAAAACCCCAGTGATGTACAGTTGCTGTTCTTATAAACCAGCCCAAGATGTCCTGCCTATGGAGTAGCCTGTTCTCTGTCCTTTCAATAAACTTACTTTCATTTTTTAACTGAAACTCCAGCAATATACAGGAGCTGTTCTGCTTACAGAGAAGTCTTCTTTATGTCCTTCTTTTATTTAATAAACATACCTTCCCTCTACTTTGGCGATTCACTCTTGAATTCTTTCTTTTGCAAAGTTAAGAACCCACATGGCCTCTCTGGCTTGACCTCAACTTTGGGGGTCCCACATCTTGTGCCACAGTGAAATTCCAACAATTTTACTAGAGGAATATGACTGATCCTCTGTATCCATGGGCTTCACCACCCATGGGCTCTACCAATCCTGGGTAATATTAAAAACTACAGTAAAAAATAACAATATAACAATGAAAATAATACAAATGAAAATGCAGTATAACAACTACTTATTTAGCATTCACATTGTATTAGGTGTTATAAATAACCTAGAGATGATTTAAAGTATACAGGCAGATGTGTGTAGGTTATATGCAAATACTATACCATGTTAAATAAGGAACTTGGGATCTACGGATTTTGGTATCTGAAGAAGAGGTCCTGGAACCAATTCCCTATGCATACTGAGTGACAACTGCATTTATAAATCTTCATATAGCAATAAATTCACTGTAACAAAATAAAAGGCAAACAAATACTCTGTAAATAAAAGGTCTACAATGTGTATGACGAAAGTTTAATACCCTAGATATAAAATTTGCTCCTACAACTCAGAAAAAAAGGCAAAAACTCCAGTAATAAAGGGGCAGATATTTATAAGTGAAGACAGAAATAGTTACCAAACCCTCAAAATTATCAGCCACTAATAATCAAAGAAATGGTAACTAAAATAAGAGTGAGCTATTATTTTCACCTACCAGGTTTTTAAGGACTTAAGCATTTTCTAACAATCAGAGTAGATTGAGATGCAGGAAGACAGCCCTCCCCTCCTTGTAACTCCTCAGGGGAACATTACTGAATAAGTGGATTTGGGATCTTAATTTGAAAGAATGTATCAAAAGCTTTAAAAACATGCATGCCTTGTTGTACAGCAAGACCAATTCTAGAAAATTTTGAAAAAGGATTAAAGTATGTATCTACTAAGATGCTTATTGTGGCACTGCTTTTAAGAGAGAAGATTATAAGTAATCTAAATGTCCATCAATAGGCAATAGATTAACTAAATGATGTTATGTCTTTACAAAGAACCACTATGCAGCCATGAAATCAATGAATATGAATATAATGACTGGGGAAAGTACCGTATTGTTTGATTTTTAAAAATTAAAAAGTAGTTTCATAACACGATTCCAAACCTCTCTTTAAAATCCATGCATGTGTGTGCTTGTGTCTGTGTTCATTGCTTTCTAGAAAAAGGAAAAGTTTTGTGTGTGTTTTGGAAGTTACAGTTGTTTTTTTTTTTCTCATGCTTTGGAATATCCGTCGAAGATCATTGCAAACAATTAACATTGAAAATTAAATTGTTTTCAGAAAATAATAATAACAAATTAAAAGGAAGCCAAGCAAAGAAGTAAGGTGCGACTGGGAGAAGGGAGCCATTGCAAGTTGTTTAGCTGAGAGAGAAGTTAGGTACCCAGAAAGTACTTTGATTGATTTCTAGCGTTTTGTAAGATGCAATGGAGCAGAAAGGTAACATTTAGGATACCAAACTAAACCTGAGTAAGCATAGACAGAAAAGCATAAGAGATGTGGACCAGAAAAAGGTCAACATGGTAGATGACACGAAGACTGGAGAAATGTAGCCTCCAGTCTGAAAAGACAGATGGTGATCCAGTTTTAAACATGTTAATTTTGGCTGGGTGTAGTGGTTCATGCCTGTAATCCCAGCACTTTCGGAGGCTGAGGCAAGAGGATCGCTTGAGCCCAGGAGTTTTAAGTCCAGCCTGAGCAACACAGCAAGACCTTCTCCCTATTAAAAATATAAAAATTTAGCCAGGCACGGTGACGTGTGCCTGTAATCCCACTTTCTTGTGGGGGCTGATGTGAGAGGATTCTTTGAGCCCAGGAGGCCAAGATTGCAGTGACCTGGAATGGTACCACTGCACTCCACTCCAGCCTGGGCAATAGAGTGAGACTCTGTCTGAAAACAAACAAACAAACAAACAAACAAACAAACAAAGCATGTTAATTTTGACAGTGGGACACCCAGATGAAGATGTGCTCCAGGCAAGTAGAAAGTGAAAACTAAAGGATGGTCTGAATTCAATGCCATAAAAAAAGATTTAGGTGTCATCTCCATGGAGGTGACTTTTGAAGTGATAAGTATGAGTGAGATTAGCAGAAGTAAGGAGAAAGTGACTATTGTTGAGAGGGATAACTTATCTGGGAACTCTGAGGAGAGCCTTATTCTTCTCCCATTCTATCTATGTTAGGCTTTACTTACCGGGTTTAAGATTGTTCTCAGCATGATGAGGTTGTTAAGAAAAGAATTAGGCCAGGCTCAGTGGCTCAGCCTGTAATCCCGTGCCTTTGGGAGGCTGAGGTGAGTGGA